>NC_082663.1:95553787-95856818 GCF_025265405.1 Mesoplodon densirostris
TTGATTGTTAACTTTCAGCCTCTCTGGTGTTCTTTCATTTCTTTAAGCATGCTAAGCTTTTATAGCCCATGGCCTTTACATGTGCTATTTCCTCTGCCTAGAATGTTCTTCTCCTGGCAGTTTATATGACTGGCTTTTCTCTTTGTCCAGGTGTTGCCTTAAATGGTACTTCTCAAAATGTCTTCCCTGATGACCACATCTGCTGTCACCACCAATTTATTGTTCTTTATTTCATCTCTTATTTGTTTCCTTCATTGCAGTATCCACAGGCATAATTACTTCATTAAATTGCTTTAGGTCTGCTTTTTTGATTTTTTCTTTCTTTCCTGGTGAAAGTTAGTTCCATGGGGCAGACTCTCTGCTATAAATCCTACTGTGTGGCTAGTACGTAGCATAGTGCCTGGCACATAGTAAGTATTCAGTACACTGAATATTTAGTAAATAAATGAATGAACAAAGGAGTAAGCAGCAATTAAGGGTAGGGATTATGTGAAAAATAGAGGAAATATTTCTTAACTTTGGCATTGAGGTATGTGCTGTGATAAAACCAAGAATTAAAATCATTTTAGGTGTTGATTAAACCCCTGATAGTAGAAAGCAACTACACGATAGAAATTTTCTCTGGGAACGTTACTGAACGTGTTATGGAATTGCAAAATTATGCTGCTGCAATGCCTGAACATTTAATAGGATGTGTTCTGTATCAATTTGGAAAATGTCATAGATTTATCTCACTTATGTTCTGCATTAGTATTCTCATCTCCCATGAGCATGTATCATTAGCGTTAGGACCTGTCCAGTGATTAGTTAATCAATATTAACTGAGAAATAGCAAGGTAGTTCATTTTCCAAGAGTTTATTATTCTCTACTAGGTAGATGTGGATCCTGCCCTCAAGGAGCCTCACAGACAAGTAGGGGTGACAGTCTGACAAAAAAATCCCTATTGTCCTCTGTGGCAGCAGCAATACGAGGCACATACAGGGATCGTGGTGTAACAAACGGTGGGGGGGTTTGCAGATTTGTCTGGGGCCTGGACAGCGTCCCAAAGGAGGTGACTGTGGAATTGGTCTTAAAGGAATAAGAATTTGCTAGGTGGAAAGACTTTCCAGTCCTTAAGACAGAATGTACAAGGACATAGAGGCACAATTAAGGTAGTATGTTCTGAAATCTGCAACCAGAGGAAAATGTAAGAAGAGTAACGGGCAATGAGATTGAATAGATAGGCAAATCCAGATTGCTGAATGGGGGGCTTGGAATGGTTTTAATCTTGATGGCAAGGTTATATAATTTACGTTTTCAGAAGGTCATTGGAGGATGGAGGTTGGCTTCCAGTAGGAGGAATCTGGTGGTGCAGATAAAAGGCAGGGAAGAGATCACCTAGGAAAGTACAGAAAGAAGAGTCAGAGATGGACCTCAGTAGAGCAGGGGCACTTGAATGGGGAGGAGGAAGGTGCCTTTTAAGGAAACTGAGATGGGTTCTTTAGCATGGCGGCAGATGAAAAAAGCAATATGTCACATAAGCCAAGAAAAAAGATCTTTTTTAGGAAGGAAGGAGTGATTTATATCAGACAGATCAAGTGAGATAAAAATTAAGATGGAAGGACCAGATCTCATAATTAAGGTATTTTGAGTGACCCTTAGCAAGAGCTATATTGGTGGGGTGATGAGGACAGAAGCCCCATGGGGGTGTTGAGGCCTGAAAGAAAAGTGAGAAAATGAACACCGCTTAGGGCAGACATAGAGCCAGTGGGGGTCCTTGTTTGTTTGTGTTGCTTTGATTTTAATGAACAGTACAGATTTGAACTTGCTTGTATACTCTGCTGAGAGGGAGAAAGCACAGGAACTAGGCTGTCAGTGCAGGAGAATTGGGTTTTCATGTAACATTGCTTTAAATAGGTGTTACAAAAGAGAAGGGAAATAAGGAGAAAAGGTGAGATGTGCATGAGTTTGTGGCTGAAGTCTAAAATAGAGATATTTCTGATACTGGGGGAAAGTGTACTGACAGGGGAACAAAATTGGCTCTAGAGGAGAAAGATGATTGTTCAGGGCAGAAGCTCTAGGGAGCTGGGGCATGATCACAGGGATGCTAAGGGTTCAGCTGAGTTTGAAGGCACAGGCATGTGGTGACCCCAGCCCACCTGCAGGTCTTAGATGTAAAGTTACCAGGGCAGGTCCACCAGAATATAAAGGAGAAGGCTGCTGAGAATACCGATGACATAATGGTTGAAGTGATGGTAAATAGAGAGAACCAGCCTAGTTAGGGAAGTGAACAGAGGGGTCAATGAAAAGGGGCCTGGAAAAAGAGAGTAGCCTGAGGTCAGAGGAACAAGCACTCTCTAAGTGATGGGAGGAGGGCCAGGCCTAGAAAGACATGAGACTGGAAGTAATATTTGAGAATTATACATTTCTTTACCACTGACCTGGGAAGGTACTCATTCTGCACTTAAGCTGCTGTTGCCCAGAATGGTGTGGGCAAAGCCTGTCTTGGAATTGTGCTCAGCCGGAGTCTTGGTGCATGGTACTTCTTTTGGGGGTGGATTTGATGTTTTGCCAAGTCGTTCAGAGCCATGTTTGGTGAAGAAAGTAGACAAACTGGGTAATACCATTTTCAGTAGAAATGGAAATGTAGATTTAAATAACAATACTGTTTTTCTTACGTGACTTATACTAGGCCCTGATAGCAATTAACAAAGAGAGCCGTGATAGCATCTCTAGAATATACAGAGCCTCTCAAAGGAACTAGTTGGAGGGATACATTCTTTTGGACATAAACACCTTAAAATATTTTGGGGTCACATTCCTTTAGAGTTATAAAGTACCCAGTAAATACGTACTGATATAAAGTTTAGAAGATGTCTACCATTATTTCTATACTATCTTTTGTATATCTTTATTAATGAAACCCATTATGCCAACGTGGTATTGAAAGTGGTGAACTGAACAGGAATATTTATATAGCCAACTTGGCAGCTTTATTTATGATCTGTTGCTTTATTGGACACTGGAAAATCTAATTTGTACTGTCTGTTAGCATTTATTTATCAAACACTTTGAGGTCCCTAGATAAAAAGATATAATAAAGGCATACCCAAAGCCATTATGTTGCCATAACTTAATTTGTTAAAATTTTGACAAGAGATTCTGCTTATTCTCTAACTTTTTGAAGTACCAGAAAGAAGTGATCATTTTTGTCCTCAAATTCCTGTCCTTGCAAACTAGCGTTGATGGCAGTGTTTGAACAACAGCATGGGCAGTAGCTATGACCTGCAGAATAATTATCCTAGAATGGGAATTTGTAACCATTTAAGTGGTGGGAAAATGACTCTTTTTTGACCCTACAGGATCAGAGATCATAGAATCTAGTCATCCTGGGGGTCTGCTCAGCCGACTTCCTTTGCGACTCACTTACCTGAGAACACACTGTTCTCACTTGAGTTGCTTTCATCTCATGCTTTCTACATAAGTTGGCTACTTACCAAAAGGCAAAGAATATGTCATCTTTCTCAGTGGGGGAGCACTGTCAGCATTCTGGGCAGACAGGTCTTTTTTGTGCGTGGGACTCTTAGAATCGCAGCCTGCTTGGCACCGCTGGCTTCCTGGCTCTAAATGCCAGTAGCCTTCACAAGTCACTGAGGCAGTCAGAAATGTCACCACACATTTCCAGATGCCTTTGGTTGTTTATGGACTAGAGCCTGGGGGACTTGTTTACTGAACAACCAGCGAAGACAGGAAACATTCTTTTCTGTTCCTTTTATGGTCGGTCTGTCTATCTATCTATCTATCTATCTATCGTCTATCTATCTCCTTTTTCTTTCTTTTCTTTTTGTTTTCTTTCATTGTGGAGTGAAGAATGACAGAAATAGGAAAAAGGTAACTGAGAAAGAAAGATGGAAAACAAATTAATAATCCAAGGGAAGGCTATGGGAGAGCAGAAGAAAAGAGATAAAAAATAGAGCAGGAGCGAGGAAGCTGGAAGAAATGTTTTTGCCACATTTGACTATGGTCCCTTGTGATTTCCTCTCGGAAGCCAAGAATAAGATTTCCTTTAAGAACACTCAGACATTGTTGCATTATAGGGTATAATTGATTGCAGAGGCACTGTAAATAGATTTCACTGAGAATATGACTAGAATTGTGCAAGGTTTAGATCCAGACCCTGAAAGAGGAGAGCAACTTGTTATAAGGCAAGTCCTTCTGACTTCATCTAAGGGGGAGATACATTACTGACAGGCCCAAGCCCCTTATTTTAAAATGATGTCACTAACGTGATTGTTCAGGGGCACGGACTCCAAAATATCTTCGGCTCCTGTATAGCAAGTTTGTAATTTTAATTGTTAACAAAATAAAGTTCTCCTTTTGTGCCAATACCATTTTCTTAAAATAGTGTACCTGGCTAGCATTTATTTATTTATTATTTTTAAATTTATTTATTTATTTATTTTTGGCTGCATTGGGTCTTCATTGCTGCATGCGGGCTTTCTCTAGTTGCGACGAGTGGGGGCTACTCTCCGTTGCGGTGCACGGGCTAGCATTTAGAAGTTATGACCTAGAGCTCGCCGTGATTGCTAAAAGTCACCTGTTATGTATTTTAAAAATCTGCACTAACACTTGTGGACCATTCATGCCATACTGAAGCTGATTTTCTACTTTATTTTTTCAGTTGTTCATGGTGGACAATGGAGCAGATGACTGGAGAATAGCCATGACTTATGAGCGTATTTTCTTCATCTGCTTGGAAATACTGGTGTGTGCTATTCATCCCATACCTGGGAATTATACGTTCACATGGACGGCCCGGCTTGCCTTCTCCTATGCCCCATCCACCACCACCGCTGATGTGGATATTATTTTATCTATACCAATGTTCTTAAGACTCTATCTGATTGCCAGAGTCATGCTTTTACACAGCAAACTTTTCACTGATGCCTCTTCTAGAAGCATTGGAGCACTTAATAAGATAAACTTCAATACGCGTTTTGTTATGAAGACCTTAATGACTATATGCCCAGGAACTGTACTCTTGGTTTTTAGTATCTCATTATGGATAATTGCCGCATGGACTGTCCGAGCTTGTGAAAGGTAAGTTTGTTTCTTTTCCTGAGAACATAATTTGTCTTATGGTGTCCTTGAAAGTGGGAGAAAGAACACATTTTAGACTAGAGGCATGTAGAGACTCACTCTTGAAAATCTGGGGTTCTCTAATGGGCTTCTTTTAAATGAGTGCGACAGAACTTTTCTTAAGATACCTTGCATACAGCAATGTCTTGATGATTATGTATTTTCTTTTCTAATTTAATCAGTTTTCAGTAGAGGGCTGCCTTTATAATCCTTGTCAAAACTTGGAGACCTACAAATTGCATAGGAGACTTCCATCGGAAACATTTGTTTAATGGTAATACTGAATCATTTTGGCACCTCTTTAGTTATAGTATTGATTATTGTTGAGACAGAAATCCAGTGGAAAAGTGGGGATGCAAGATGTCTGAACTTTAGGGAATGTCTCAAAGTGGTTTGTTGATTGTAGTGCTATTTATAATAGTGTTCATGTGATTACTGATAAGGGGCTTATATGTGTATATTTGGTCTTATTGACCTCTCAACAGTTAGTGAAAAGAGACTGTGTGTATTTGTTTTATTGTCTGAAGAGCTCTGGTGGTGTAGAGCCTAGACAGTCTCAGAACTCAGGAACTGTTCAGTGAGTCTAGGTTAATCAGTTAGAGCACCTGTGATGTTCACCTTGCCATTTAACAAACAAGCAAAAATAGATTTGTTACGTAAACAAGAGGAACTCTATCATAATGAGGGGGGAACCTCTTGTGACCTTGGTGAAGAAAATTCCAGTTGAAATTAGCAATAGACATATAGGAATGACTTAGGAGTTTATAGAACTGTTAAGTATTAGGATGTTGGTGTTTGTCGTAGCTAGGTATTTTTAAATTTAGTTTTTGAAAATCAAACATTCAGATACACACACACAAATAGTTTAACAAAGGAAATATCTGTATGAGAATTGTTGCAAAAATAGCAAACTCAGAACACACCTCACCCATATCTACTTTCCAGAAGCAATCACTTTAAATTCCTTTAGCCATTTCTTTAGTAATTGCTTTCCATATTTCTAAATGGCATTGCTTATTTGCTACCTTTAGACTTTTCATCTAGATTTTTAAGGAAGTTGGAGTTTTAGTTTTCTTTCACTTTCATGTACACACTTTCCCGACTCTACCCACCAAAAAAGTAATTTTTCTTCTCAGTAAGTTATGTAAATACCAATAATCTATATTGCATATTTACATTATTATGACTATGTGAACTGCACTTGTAGTTGAACTATGTAGTATATTATAAACATTTTGCCTTTTCTGCACATTTTTAAAATTTTCTCTGGAATTAATAATTGCCTCTTTTTATTTGCTCAGTTTTCTATATTGGATTTATATATTGGGGAAAATCTATCCATTTCACCTTGAACTTGAATTTCTGGATACTTTGTAAACTCCATCGTATTGGGGATTTCCTTTGCCTTGTTTGTATGTTGAGTACCTTTTTTCTTGAACCTCATTTCTCCCTCTTTCTTCATTTATTCCCTCATTTTGGAAGCTCCATCTTCCAGTAGCTTCTGAGGAAAGGTACTGGGTGAGAGAGATATTTTTTGAGAACTTGCAGGTATGGCAGCATTCATTCTTGTCTCTTGCTTCATTGATCACTGGGCTGGATAGAAAACTCTAGACTGAAAAGCACTTTCTCGCAGAATATTGAAGACTTCATTTTCTTCTGGCATCCAAGGTCCAGCAGTCTGATACTATTCTCATTTTTTAATCCCCCCCTTTTTTTTTCTGGAAACTTTTAGAATCAGTGATCTAAAATAGCACCAGGGTATATCATGGTGTGATTCTATTTTAATCCAGTGGGCCTGTTCAATCTTGGAATTAATTTCCTTCAGTTCTTGGAAATTTTCTTGAATTATTTAATGATTTTTGTTCCTGTTTTTTTTGTTTATGGGTATTGGCCCTCCTCTATTAGTTTTTTCTTATTTCCTTCTGTATTGTCTTCCATCTCTGTTTTCCCTTCATATATGGAGGATAACCTCAATTTATCTTTCAAACTCTTTCTTTTGGAATTTTATTTCTTCTTTACTGTGTATTAATTTTCAAAGCCTCATATTTGATCCTCAAATGCCCGTTTTTTAAACTAGCATCATGGTTTCTTTTCATAGATGTACTGTTTTATTTCTCTAGATATATTAATGATAATGTTTGAAATTTTTCCCTTTGTATATTTTTTGTTTCCCCAAAGATGTATTTTTCTGGGGTTTGTTTTGTTTGTTTTTGGTTTTGGCTTCTGTCTGTTTTAGAAGCTTTCCTTAAGTATTTAAGTAACCTTAGCTGTCCACTCATACTTAAGATTGAGGCACTAAAGACCTGATTAGAAGCTTTCTGTACACATCTAGAACTGTCGACTGTGGACTTCACTACAGGGTAATTTGGGTGGGTGCATGGAACACCGGTTTCAGTATCTTTACATATTTTAATTTTTCTCTGAACAATCCAGCTGGCTCATGGGAAGTGTTTTTTACTGTCCTGCCATGAAAGTGGATGCTTGGGTGGCAGTGTTCTGGGAACTGAAAGATGGGGCAAAGAAGGGGTCTCAGCAGTTAATATGTGAACATGTATTTATCTTCCTAGTTGCAATGGAATAGGCTTACTCTCTCCAGTGCTTAACGCCCTGCAGTCAGCCCATAGACCTTGTGTTTTACCTCTCCAGACAATATATCTGCAGACTTCTTCCAGGTTGGCAAAAGGCATTACCAGTTACACAGAGTGGAAGAGGGAATGTAGATGTCTAACTGCTTTTATGCAGTATTTGAACCTGTCCTCACGTTGAAAGCTCTGTCATTTATCTCCTCTTATAGAGGTACTGGTGCCGAGAATTCCTGAGTCTTTGGTGTGTGTGTGTAGGCAGGGGCAAGGTTGCTGGTTCTCAGTGCAAATATGGTTGCTTCCTGACGTTTCCCCACTGCTGGTCTAGAATTCTCTTTTTTCAAGCTATCACTGGTCAGTTGGCTTTCTAGCTACTTTATTACCGTCTTGTCACTCATAACCCCTGTGGGGTTGTGCTTTTTTTTGTTTGTTTTCTAGTCATTTTAAGGGGGTCTAGGGAGGGAGCTGAGGCCAGCATGTTTGGTGAGTCCACCTGCTTTTATGAGAAATTTTGTAGTGACTAGTGTTTAATATTATGTACCTGAATCTTTTTTAGAACTTCTCTACATAAATATGGCACTTGAGATTTTAAAGTTTTTCCTGTTAATTAAGGTAGACTGCTTATGGTAATGCTTTGTTTCCTAGTAATCATGGTATTTAGAGGCTTGTCATATTTTCTGGAGCAGCTGTACCTATAAAGTTTCAAGAATAAATATGGAAAACCTTAGTTGATATACCTATTTAGTTTATGAAGATTACTCTTCCTTAAATGTTGTGCATAACAACATAACAATGGAGATAAAAGCATAATTGAACAACACATACACTTATATGGGTGGTCCCTAGTGCATCTGCTTCCCAAGGGCCAATTCAATAACACAGCTTCAAAATCGTGCACATGTCATTCATTTTCTTTTCAAAATCGTTCATCTTAGCTTTTTAACCCATTGTCCCTAAACACAGAAAGCCTGAGGCAAGCTGTGCCAAACCTTCTCACAACCCAAAGTATGTGTGCTTTTTAACGTGCTGAGATTGTTAGATGATGGATCATCCTTATTTTCATATAAAAAGGCACGAGAAAGTGAAAATTGTCTGTTTCATATCAAGAATGAGAGTCTGCAGCCAACAGTTACCTAAAGGGAACAAATCCATGGGTTGGGGAAGGGAAAGAGCCCACAGCCATGACTGGGACAATCCTGGGATTTCGTCCCAGTAGTGCAATTTAGGGGCTCAGTGACCTCGGGTCAACCAGCTTGCTTCTTTTTGCCTTGGATTCTTCATTGCAAACTACATGGATTGACAAGCTTTTCTCTTCCAAAGATAATATATTATAATTGTACAAGTGTTGAGAAGAAAATCATTCACCAGCATTGTGATAGTAGGAGATTTTCCACATTCTGTTTTTCATTAAACTTCCCATTTTGCTGCACACAATCTCTAGACTGCAATGTGTAAGATACAAAGATATTTTTTAAATTTGCTTTGTTTTTCCAAGTTAATTTTGAACATATGTAGCCTGCATCTTTCACTTCCTTAGATGTTTACTCTCTGGCCTTCCTTCTGGCCATCCATCCTTCTCTCCTTCCTTCCTTTCCTTTGTGAAATCTGCAATACTTAAATATAATACACAACTCACTTATTATTTGGTTTGGAATTTGGATTTGAATGAGCTCCACCAGGTCCATCTTTGATTCATGCAAATATTCCCTATAAAGGGGGATTCACACCTGACAGAAATTCTCTTCTTAGTTTATTAGAATAACTCTAAAAATATTTTTTAAAGGAGAGATTTTGAGAGAGAGAGAGAAAGGCAGATGGCTTTCTGGAGCAGTTTGTTTTGCAAAACTATCTGTCTCCGTCTACTGAGCACAGCACATCTAGAGGTTTCTGGAAAATATTCTCCACTAATGAGGAGGGCATCCTATAGGAGGCATCTATTCCTGATGGTATTACTTTCCCTGGCAGATCATGTACCTCTGATTTACCTATAAGTTATAAGAACTCTTTTTTTTCTTTTCTTTTTCTTTCTTTTCTTTTTTCCCTCCCTTCCTTCTCCCTTTCTCCCTTTCTCCCTTCCTTCCTTCCTTCCTTCCTTCCTTTCCCCCTCCTTCCCTCCCTCCCTCCCTTCCTTCTTCCTTTCTCCCTCCCTCCCTTCCTTCTCCCTTTCTCCCTTCCTTCCTTCCTTTCCCCCTCCTTCCCTCCCTCCCTCCCTTCTTCCTTCCATCTCCCTCTCTCTCTCTCTTTCTCTCTTTCTCTCTTTGATAAGAGGAAGCAGAGCAAGAAGTGTCTGACATTATTTCTGTGCCCTACACTTGTCAGAAGGAGGCTGCCCCAGACCAGATTACAATATCCCTTCTTTCTCTGATTCTGGTCTGGCCTTGTGTTGAGGTGACATCAGGCCTGCAAAGAACACTCCCTTTTGAAGCAGGCTGGGAAGTGTGGCCTGAGGCTGTTCAGGAGAAACTTCAGGAACATTTATATTTTAGAAGAAGTCTGACTTCCAGAGCTTGTGGTCCTGAAAATTGGGAATTACCCTATCCTGACCTAATCTTTTTGAGGCTTCACTGGCTCTGTAAAGATGGCATAGGTGAATTGTTCATCCCAAAGTGTGTTTCACTGGACACTGTTTCGGAGGAAGGTTAGTAGCTGTTTTACAAGGGGTAGGACTGGATACCATGGGCCAGTGCTGTATTACATAAAGAAGAGTGTTTTGTTTTTTTTCCTTTTTACTTCTCAGAGCATTTAATATGTGAATGTGCATTGAGAATATCCAAGAGGGGAGAAGAACATTTGTTTAGCCAACATAGTACTATGTCAACACTGAAGTTTCCAAAGGTTATAGAAAGGGGTTGTAACTTTCTATACAGTTTGAAAATTTTTAGAAATGTTTCTTGGTTCAATATATTCTTTTTATTTTTCTACAAGTTTTATATTGTGGGAGAGGAGCCAACTTTAGGATGGAGAGGAAGAAGGGGAAAGAAAGGCAAACTGGGAGCTTCGTTGGCAATGTTACCAAGCAGAAAAGTGACATTGTAGAAATGTGTAATAAACTAGGCATGCTGGCACTGTTTCTGTGTCTGGAAAAGATTCCTTTAGTTAAGACATTAGTAGCTAAAAACACTCTTTTTATTCATCTCATTGTTTTAATCTAAGAACATTTGTGTGCATTAACTAATAGGCAGTAGTTAGAGTAAATTTTCTAAAAATGACTTAAGAATGCTTTGCTTTTTTTTCAAAGTGGGAAAATTAGAGAAGCAAACAGTGAAATTTATTTTGAATAGCTTCTAGTAATCTAAACTGCATTTTAGGTGGATTAAGAATAAATTCTTTCCATCACTAAAAACAGATGAAAACATATTTAGTATTTATTTTTTAAATTTTCCAAGGCAACCTGAGGAGTGGAGTTTGAATTGTGTTTAGAATCTACTATTCAGTGTCTTAAAAGCATGTTTCATTTCTTCCATTAACCAATTTAGCCTTTTTTAAAAAATTCTGTCACTAATGGTCACATTGCATTCTTATTAATTGCTTGGAAGGTGATTTCTGAAATGCAGTTGAAACTTATTTTATTATAACATAGAATGTTATATCCTATGTCAAATCATGCCCCATAATGAAACTTTATACAACATATATTTCATATAAAATAGCTGTTTTTAGCACAAGAATTGGTTATGTCTTCAGACATCAGTATTATGAAGGAGGCCTTGCTAAGGAAAGTCCTTGTAGAATTAGAATATCTTATTTTATAACTAAACAGCTTTTTATACTTTTAACACCAATTCATAGAGGACATCTGATTTAGGCCTCCATTTTCTATTGAATGTGGGCCCTGAATATCATCTAAATTTTGTACATACTAAGGTAAAATGAATACCCTTATTCCTGAGAATCAATAAAGCCAAATTATAGAATGGTAGTTATTTACATCTAGGAAATTAATTAACCATTGTGGTGGTTACCATTTTATAAGTAGGTGTGAACCTGTTACTCTCAAATCATATACATTGTGACTTCCTCTATATAGAGGCCAATTTTACATAAAACTGAACTTTAAGTTTCAATATGTGATAAACTATTTAGGATGATTAAATGATGTAAGTTCTAATTTTCAAGTTTCTCGTTTCAAAAATGTTTTCATTTGCTTTATTTTTTTAATGTGATATAAGCCAGTTTTTCAAGAAGGAGAGGTAGCTGGGATCTGAAAGTTTCATTTGTTCTATTTATTTATTTTTTTATTATTTATATAGGATCACATGTAGGGGGATGCGAAATGAGAGGCTACACTTTTAGAACACGAGCTTGTTTTCTTGATCTGCCATCTATGATTTATTTTTTACATTTTTAGTAGACTCACTCAAAGGCCCACCCTTTTTCAAGCCCTGATCCCCAGAGATGCCTCATTTCCTGTTGATTTACTTAAATTTGAAGCATGTTACTTGTCATCAAGTTTCTTCAGTAGTTGTAAAAGTAGTCATAAACTATGCATCCTGCTGGCACCTTGATTTATTACAGTATCCTGGATAATTAGATTATTTCTTACCACTTCAAGTTTCAGCTGTTGCTAGGTAAAGTCTACGCATTTCATCAATGTGTTTGTAATTTGTGGATGATGGTCATGTAATACCTTGTAAACTTATACGTCCAGGGTCTGATTCGTATATACAGATGTAGCATTTTCAGGCCCATAAATGAGTCACAACTTTAAAATGGGCCCTTTCAAGTTATAAAAGTCTGCAGTTTGAAAGCATTCATCATGCATCTGTGCCTTGCAAAGCATCGGTGCTCAATGTAATGTTTGCCAAATAAATTGGTTGTTAAAGTCTTACAGAAAGCAAGCCAGTACTCTCTCAAGCGTGATTTTCTCTTCATTCCTATGTAGATAGGGTTTGTTTTTTGGTCTACCTCCTGAGACAACAATAAGAATTAATATTTGTTGGCAAGATGCTTTGAGATTCTGTTTCCATGAGTACAGTTTGAAAATACCAGCAATGGTTATGTTCAAGCAGAAAAAGTGAGAAGCCGAACAGCTTAGAAATCCAACTTCGTTGACCTAGTCTGTTCATCACAGTCCTCCCATCTTGACATCCATGCCAATGTCCAGATTTTATGCAGTATGGGTTCTGAGAGTCTTCCCATTTTGGAAAACCCTTTAGGTCATCCATATAGTACATTACACAGGGTGTGTGTATGCAGTTCTGGGCAGTGTCCTCCTTCTCTCCAGCTTCAGAATGACTGTGCCAGATAAAAAGAAAGAACATAAAGTCTAAGTGTAGATGTCCCGACATTCAAGCTATTTTGTCTTTAAGAAAATTAATATATGTCTTAGACATCAATGGGGCTTGATTGGCAAAAACTCAAGTGTTCCCTACTTGCCTGCCTGAAGGATTTTCTACGTTCTGTTTCTTTTTAAAGCTGATATCCTTTATTTTTTAGTTGTATCTTTCTTTTAAATTTAATTTTTATTTTATATTAGAGTATAGTGGATTTACAATATTGTGTTAGTTTCAGGTGTACAGCAAAATGATTCAGTTATACATATACATATATCCATTCTTTTTCAGATTCTTTCCCCATATAAGTTATTACAGAATATTGAGTAGAGTTCCCTGTGCTTTACAGTATGTCCCTGTTGACTACCTATTTTATATATAGTAGCGTGTATATGTACATCCAAACTCCTAGTTTATCCCTCCCTCCCACCTTTCCCCTTTGACAAGCATAAGTCTGTTTTCAAAGTTTGTGAGTCTGTTTCCGTTTTGTAAATAAGTTCATTTGTATCTTTTTTTAAGATTCCACCTATGAGTGATAGGTGGAATCTCTGTCTGTCTTACTTCACTTAGTATGATAACCTCTAGGTCTACCCATGTTGGTGCAAATGGCATAATTTCATTCTTTTTTATGGCTGAGTAATATTCCATTGTATATACATACTACATCTTCATATCCCTTATATCATTTATTTTTAATGCTACTGTATTGAAAAATAGCACTAGAATAACAAAAGAAATTGAAGAACAAAAAGTGCCTTTATATGTGATAAAATGTACAAATTTTGAACATTTATAGAGTTTGGACAAATCTGCCTTCTATTATAATGTTAAACTTTTATAGCCTTAGTACAGTTCAGTGGGCTTGCTTAGTGTCATGAGAATTCAGTTAGGGAATGAGGTGGGTGTTAGAATTGTATCCCAAAGCTGGTGTTGTGGTATAGAGCACCAGCTGTTCACAGGACGGCTGCTTGGCTTGACTCCCTTCAGAGGGACTGGATGAACTGTGTCCCTCCTGCTTGCCAACCTGCCTGACCAGAATCTGGTCTATTGATGCTTCCTGAGGCCCCGCAGAGGGGATTGTCAATCCTTGAATTCCCCCAGTCTGCCATTTTCAGCCCTGTTTTGTCCCTGATTCAGAATCCCATGGATTAATAAATAGTCTGATCACTGCCAAATTCCTAGGGATGTTGGAAAAGGCCCAGTCATCAAATATTTAAACATAGCATGGTGGCAAAGTCAAAGCCATTTTGAGTACATGGCCATTATTCAATAAATGTTTGGTGAATAAATAAAGGAATAAAAAAACTTCACACAGAGTTCCACCATAATTTTTGGCTAAAGTGTAAAAAGAAAAGAGGATTCTTATCATGCTTGTGGGTTTCTTTTGTAACAACTTTATTGTGGTGTAATTTATATACATATTTTAATTGTACAATTCAATAGTTGTTAGTAATTGTTTACACCTATGCAGTCATCACCACTATTGAGTTTTAAAACAGTTTCATCACCCTCCCCAAGATCTTGTTCCCATTTACATTAAGTCCCTGCTCCCTCCAGTTCCAGGCGACCACTGATATGCTGTCTGTCTCCATAGATAGGCTTTTCTGAGTGTTTCATAGACGTGGAATCAGATAATATGTAGTTTATTTTTGCATCTGGCTTCTTTTACTTAAAGATTTTAATGTCCAGCCACATTATATAGTATGTATATAGTTGGTTCATTTTTACTGATGAATAGTATTCTGCTGTAAGGATAAGCCACATTTTGTTCATACATCACCAACTGATACACATTTAGTCCCTGTTAGGGGCTATTATGAATAGGATTGCTGTGAACTTTGGTATAGAAATCTGTGTATGAACATACATTTTTGTTACTTTTAGGTAAATGCTTAAGAATGGCTGCAGCGGGCTTCCCTGGTGGTGCAGTGGTTGAGAGTCCGCCTGCCGATGCAGGGGATACGGGTTCGTGCCCCGGTCTGGGAAGATCCCACATGCCGCGGAGAGGCTGGGCCCGTGAGCCATGGCCGCTGGGCCTGTGCGTCCGGAGCCTGTGCTCCGCAGTGGGGGAGGCTGCAGCAGTGAGAGGCCCGCGTACAGCAAAAAAAAAAAAAAAAAAAGAATGGCTGCAGCATTTTACATTCCCACCAGCAATCAGTAATATATGAGGATTCCAATTTCATCACATTTTGACAACATTGTCAGTCATATACATATATATGGATATATAACACTGTCAGTCATATATATATATGTGTGTGTGCGTGTGTGTGTGTGTGTGTGTGTAGTCTTATATAATTATATAACCATTCTAGTATAAAGTGGTATCTTATTGTGGTTGTAATTTACAGTTCTCTAATGACTAATGATGATGAACATCTTTTCCTGTGGTCATTAGCCATTTGTGTGTCTTCTTTGGCAAAATGTCTATTTAAATACTTTGCCCATTTTTAAATTGGGTCATTTATCTTACTAAATTTTAAGAGTTCTTTATATATTCTAGCTACCGTTTCTTTATCAGGTATATGTTTTGCAAATATTTTCTGTGACTTGTCTTTTCATTTTCATTCCTGTTTTTTTGAACATGGTAAAGCCATGTATACTTGCCTTTCTCTAAATCAGCCTTGTCTCCCAAAGCCATACAAGAAGAAAGCCACCTACACACACATAGGGGTCTGTGAACTCTTTGAAGAGACTTGACTCCCTTAAGTTTGCTGCTTCATATGCTTCTCCTTCCTGCCCTTTTCCTACCCTGAAGTCTTGCTTTTCTAGTAACCACTATTTTCTAGTAACAGGAAGAGAGGAAGAAGCAAGGGAGATGGTTTTTCAGCTCAACTACCTTTGTAGTTCTTACATTGCTTTGATGATTGTATTATTATGAAAAATTAAGTCCAGACACTATCTGTCATTTTTACACTTAGGGTGAAGATGTTCCTGACTTGCGTCCCACAGGGATACTTAAGATTCTTCCCTCCCTCCCCCAGTTGAGGCAATAATTTTTTTTTTTTTTTTTTTTTTTTTGCGGTACGCGGGCCTCTCACTGTTGTGGCCTCTCCTGTCGCGGAGCACAGTCTCCGGACGCGCAGGCTCAACAGCCATGGCTCACGGGCCCAGACGCTCCGCAGCATGTAGGATCTTCCCGGACTGGGGCACGAACCCGTGTCCCCTGCATTGGCAGGCGGACTCTCAACCACTGTGCCACCAGGGAAGCCTGAGGCAATAATTTGATTTAATTGATCCACAGCTCTCTTCGTGACCAAGGGCAAACATTTATAACATGTCTGACCCCATTTTAAGGATGAAGGTAGAGACTGTTAAAAACCAAGCTCCCTCTCTTCTTTGTGTAACCTCGCTAGATTTTATGACAGTCCACAGTCATGACTTTGGAAGAGTGATGCTCTAGCCATGGGCTACCTGACAAGATGACCCTTGTTTGACTATCCTTCATAGGGCACTTTGTATCACAGTGACAGGATATCATAGTAAAAATCACAGGGACATGGCAATTGATATTTGACACTCAGTATTTCACATTGGCTCAGGGGCAAAAGATTTTTGAGTGACTAGTACCTAATACCTTTGTGTTCATGTCTCTTCTTATAGATTTCATGTTCTAAAAGCTATTGTTACATAAAATATACTCTTTTAGTTTATCAAATTGTATTTAATATTCTAACAGAAGATGCAATTTAAAAATAAGTTTTAGCAGACTTGGTGATATCTCTTGTTGTAGCTTTAAAACCTCTTATGAAACGTCATGTAAGAATGATGGCCTGTAAGTACAAAAGCCACAATGTAAGGCTCAAAGTATTCAGCTTGAGTTAGACTGGCCGAAAATATCTTTTGCCAGTGAACATAGTGAAAACTTAAATTTAGTAACTTTCTTGATTTAAAGAAATGATTCCCTACCATTGCAACAAAAAAGAATAAAATACCCAGGAATAAACCAACCTAAGGAGGCAAAAGACCTGTATTCAGAAAACTATAAGATACTGGTGAAAGAAATCAAAGATGACACAAACAGATGGAGAGATATACCATGTTCTTGGACTGGAAGAATCAATATTGTGAAAATGACTCTACCATCCAAAGCAATCTACAGATTCAATGCAATCCCTGTCAAATTACCAATGGCATTTTTCACAGAACTAGAACAGAAAATTTTACAATTTGTATGGGAACACAAAGACCCCAAATAGCCAAAGCAATCTTGAGAAAGAAAAACAGAGCTGGAGGAATCAGGCTCCCGGACTTCAGACTCTACTACAAAGCTACTGTAATCAAGACAGTATGGTACTGGCACGAAAGCAGAAATATAGACCAATGGAAGAGGGTAGAAAGCCCAGAGATAAACCCACACACCTATGGTCACCTAATCTATGACAAAGGAGGCAAGAGTATACAGTGGAGAAAAGACAGCCTTTTCAATAGTGCGGCTAAGAAAACTGGACAGCTATCAATACATGTAAAAGAATGAAATTAGAACACTCCCTAGGGCCTCCCTGGTGGCGCAGTGGTTGAGAGTCCGCCTGCCGATGCAGGGGATGCGGGTTCGTGCCCCGGTCTGGGAGGATCCCATATGCCGCGGAGCGGCTGGGCCCGTGGGCCATGGCCGCTGGGCCTGCGCGTCCGGAGCCTGTGCTCCGCAGCGGGGGAGGCCACAGCAGTGAGAGGCCCGCATACCGCAAAAAGAAAAAAAAAAAAAGAACACTCCCTAACACCATACACAAAAATAAACTAAAAATGGATTAAAGACCTGAATGTAAGGCCAGACACTATAAAACTCCTAGAGGAAAACATAGGCAGAACACTCTTTGATATAAATCACAGCAAGATCTTTTTTCACCCCACCTCCTAGAGTAATGAAAATAAAACCAAAAATAAACAAATGAGACCTAATGAAACTTAGAAGATTTTGCACAGCAAAGGAAACCATAAACAAGACAAAAAGACAGCCCTCAGAATGGGAGAAAATGAAGCAACTGACAAAGGATTAATCTCCAAAATATACAAGCAGTTCACGCAGTTCAATTAAAAAAAAAACCCACCCAATCCAAAAATGGGCAGAGGACCTAAATAGACATTTCTCCAGAGAAGACATACAGATGGCCAACAAACACATGGAAAGATGCTCAACATCACTAATTATTAGAGAAATGCACGTCAAAACTACTATGAGGTATCACCTCACACTGGTCAGAATGGCCATCATTAAAAAAATCTAGAAACAATAAATGCTGGAGAGGGTGTGGAGAAAAGGGAACCCTCTTGCACTGTTGTAAATGTAAATTGATACAGCCACTATGGAGAACAGTATGGAAGTTCATTAAAAAACTAAAATAGAGTTGCCATATAATCCAGCATAGAACTACCATATGACCCAGCAATCCCACTACTTATCATATATCCCAAGAAAACCATAATTCAAAAAGACACATGCATCCCAATGTTCACTACAGCACTGTTTGCAATAGACAGGACATGGAAGCAAGCTAAATGTCCATCAACAGAGGAATGGATAAAGATGTGGTATGTATGTACAGTGGAATATTACTCAGGCATAAAATAGGAATGAAATTGGGTCATTTGTAGAGACTTGGATGGACCTAGAGTCTTTCATACAGAGTGAAATAGTCAGAAAGAGAAAAACAAATCTCGTATATTAACACATATATGTGGAATCTAGAAAAATGGTATAGATGATCTTGTTTGCAAAGCAGAAATAGAGACACAGATGTAGAGAACAAACTGTGTACACCAAGAAGGGAAAGGGTGGGGTGGGATGAATTGGGAGATTGTGATTGACATATATACACTATTGATACTATGTATAAAATAGATAACTAATGAGAACCTTCTGTACAGCTCAGGGAACTCTACTCAATTCTCTGTGGTGGCGTAAATGGGAAGGAAATCCAAAAAAGAGGGGATATATGTATACATATAGCTGATTCACTTTGCTGTACACTAGAAGCTAACACAACATTGGAAAGCAACTATACTCCAATAAAAATTAATTTAAAAAATAAATAAGTGGTTCCCAGCATTTCATGTGATTGGGTATATTAGTGATCATAAGCTCTCTGTTTTTGAACAAAACTGGGGACAGGCTAGGTATCTATGGAGAATTATCCTGAATCTCCACTTGCCATTATTTTGAGGTAGTTTTATGCTTGTATCTTAGAAAGTGGCACAAAATGAAGCATCAAATACAGAAAGATCAGCTTTGGTTAGTAATTTTAATCTGGTTTAGTGGTGGCCAGCCCTTAGAATTTCTGACTTGTTCTAAGTCTGGAAAGGGATGAGTTTCTGAGATTTACTACTGTTATTATGGTGGTCTGCCTACTGTGCTTTCTAGTAGTAAGGTAGTTTTTTTTAATAGTTTCTAAGAAGCTCAGGGTTGTCAGTGTGAAGTGAGAGGCCACTCTGTCAGGTTTTGTATTCCTGTTTAAAGATTCTCCATTTCTGAAATACTGATAGCTTTTGTTCCTCTTCTCATCCACCATTCACCTCCTGTATCATCTGGATCCCTGTTCTTTTAGCCCTACTATGGTCATTGGCATTTCTCATGAGGGAACAGGTGTTTGCGGTAGGGGTGTGATGGTGCATAGTTGGATGGTAAAGGGAATGAAGGTGCCATGATAGGCAGGTTTGATGTGGTCTTGAGGAAGAACCAGGAAGGCAATTGTAGTCATTTGTCACTGGCATAATATGCTCAAAACTCTTATCTGATCCTGGTGAGGTGAGAGGATGAGTCTTCTCTCTACTTTAAAGGTATTCTTTGAGTGTCTATGGTATTCTACACTCTGTGCAAGTGGGGATATGAAAGGCCCACGTGAACTCAACTCCTCAAAGATAAAAACAACATCTAGTACTATCTGGAGCCCTACAGCGCAGAGCCCTTTAGTATCTGCATCAGATGAGACCCTACAAGTCATCTAATTCCGTCAGGTCAAGAGCAATACCACTACCATAGCTCCATGAGGACCTATAAGGGAAATAGTTCTACACAAACGTGTACCCATCAGTCAGAAAAATAGAAGGCTGTTTTGTAACAGTTCATGAGTGACTTCATGTATTAAAGTTGAACCCTGCAAGAGTCATTATAAAGAATACTACTAATGGGAATAGTGTATGTTAAATGTGGAAAAATATTCTTACGTCTTTATTTTATCATCTTCTGGATACTGGTTCATTGGCAAGTAATTAGAGTTTTGCTGTTTAGTAAGTTAGAGGTTAATGAGGAGCTCTGTGTTAATTTAAAATTTCTTTAAGCAGGGGTAAAAGTAGCACTCAGTGAACTTTTGGAGAGTGCAGGCACATTGGTCTTGGAAATCTGAAACCTTCATTATGCGCTGGACCGACAGGCAGAAGGCCTCATGGAAGCGTGACAGGCATGGTACAGCACCGCTTGAAACACTTCTCAGTGTTCAGCCTGGAAGTATTTTCATTGACTCTGCTGGAGCTCACAGACTTCTGACAGAGCTTCTTGGTCTTTGATCTTGGGCTTTGCTTTATGGGCTCTCAGCATCTGTGTGGCTCTGATCACTGACTGGGGTTTGCAAGGGGAAGGCAGAGGAAACCCCACCCCGAGGTGACATTAGTGAGGGAGCTCCACAGTGTAGAGAACCATAGGGACAGAAGTTAGTGCCCCTAAAGCAACATTCCACCTTTCCTTTCACGAAGCTTCCCATGTTTTAAGATCACTGGTGTTGTCCTCTGTGCCACTCAACTTCAGTCCTGCAGTGTGTTTCATGTCACAGGTACTTCCTGAAAGCCTCCTGAACAGTTATAGATAACCTAGCACTACTCCTGTGAGGAATGTACACAGCAAGTACTGCTCCCCTTGGTCTGTAGAACTTCCCAGAATCCTGACCACAGCCTTCTGGGGAAAAAAAGCCTCATGAGTTTTAAACCACCAGGATTCACTTCCTCATATGAGCATATCACATCCTTCAGTGCTGTGCTTACTTAACGAGTCCAAGTAGGCTCTTTGAAAGATAGCAGGAGATTTTTTTCATGACCCTTTATCCAGTTTTACTTTTCATTAGAGGTCTTATCTGGATTAGTCTTTGTCTTAATTGATGGTTCTTACTGATCAGTTGTTATAGGGACAAATATTAGGATGAATTGAGGAAATGAAAATATTCTTTCCAGGATCCTGAGATATCTAAAGCAGGGCTTTGTAAACTGTGGCCCATGAGTCAAATTTCACCCATGCTTGTTTTCAAACAGACCACAATAAGAACAGTTTTTACCTTTTTAAATCACTGGTTGGGGAATATTGTATGACAGAGGCCATATGTGGTCTGCAAAGCCTAAAATATTTACTATCTAGCATTTTACAAAACAAGTTTACTGACCCCAGTCTTAAAGAAACATCATTTTTGTCACGTTTGTTTCAAGCACAATGTGATAGTATCAATTACAAAGGACTTTTCTAATTTTACTTTGAGGCTCAGACAATGAATTTATATTTGCCACAGCTTAAATGAGGAAGGTTTGTTTTTTTTTTCAAATAATCTTTATAATATATTTAGGACTAACTATAAACTACTTCTGGTGACCAAGGATCAAACACTGACATTGGCTCAAGTATTAGGTACCAGTATCATACAAATGTTAGTCAGTGACCGAAGCTATATTGACCAGTACTGGGTAGATGCCAGCATAGTTTTGTTTGTTTGTTTCTTTGTTTGTTTTTGCGGTACGCGGGCCTCTCACTGTTGTGGCCTCTCCCGCTGTGGAGCACAGGGTCTGGACGCGCAGGCTCAGCAGCCATGGCTCACGGGCCCAGCCGCTCCGCGGCATGTTGGATCTTTCCGGACCGGGGCACGAACCCGCGTCCCCTGCATCGGCAGGCGGACTCTCAACCACTGCGCCACCAGGGAAGCCCTATTTTTAATATATGTTAAAAAAACAAAAAAAACTACCTCCAGTGTCCACCTTAAGATAAGGCAGCAAGATGTGAAAGAAGTCCTTTGATTTGTCATGGGGTCTAGTCTCCTGGGTTTTGACTTCACTGACCTTGGGTAACATCAGTAGAAACGCTGAGTCATTAAGAAATCTAATCTGGCCGTTGTAGAGGAGTGGATCTTGAGACAGACTTAGAATTGAAGCTGTTAAAACGTGGTCCTTGGCATAATGACTTTCCTTTGCCAGAAAATCATCTAAAGTCTTCTTGCAGTACTGTTCTCCACAATGTGTAAACTGAGCTGTGGGTCCAGCAGTGGCTCCATGCTGCCTACTGTTGGCATCTTTAAGAGTCAAACAGTCTTTATTCTGTTATATAATGGGGGATCATCATAACATACCATGATTGCCCTTGTTTTATAGTCTCTGCTTCCAAACACAGGACTGGTTCTATCAAGTCAGCTGATTGTACTTAACATGGGCCTTCCCATTTGACTTTCTTATATGAATCTCTTCTAAGCCCTCTCATGAGGTTTGCTTGCTATTTCTCTTAAGCATGACTGTCTTTTCCCTAAATATCATATGCATTTCTCAGAAGAATATAAAGGAAGAAGCTATAATTTGGCTAAGATACCAGCTATCTGGGACAATATCATGGTTGTGATAACATTTTTATATTAAATTAAGAAAGCATTCACAAAACGAGTTTTATAGGATATCCAGAACTTTAATGGCATTTTAGCCTGATAAGAATTTCATATTAGTGTCACATCACACTTCCCCCCTCCCCACCTCCTCATTCCATGTGATCCTTCACAGTGGCTGTAGATCTGTCTTGTTTTGGCTGCACCTGCTCTGGCCCCAGAGGACTATCTTTTCATAGCAGTTTTCAAGCTAGGTAAAAATAATGTTCCCCTTCCTTACCCAGTGTTTTTGATGGGCAGTTTTTTCACATTCTGAAGACAGATAGGTGGGATGTGACTAAAAATTGCAACACGCTTCTTTCTCCAAACAAGTTTATTTTTTGAATGCTGCAGATTTTTGTACCTTTCCAATACAGCCTTAAGTTGTCTTAAGCACTTTCCAATCTATTTTGCACATAGCCTTGGGTGTTCTGATTTAAGCATATATTACATTTCCTTTTTATAGACTTTCTTGCAAAGGAAGAAATCCTTTATGGTTACTAGTCAACCAGCCTATGTAGGTGAAATTTTAAAAAAAAGAAGAGAAAAGGGCCTCCCTGGTGGCGCAGTGGTTAAGAGTCCACCTGCCGATGCAGGGGATATGGGTTCGTGCCCCGGTCTGGGAGGATCCCATATGCCGCGGAGCGGCTGGGCCCGTGAGCCATGGCCGCTGGGCCTGCACATCCGGAGCCTGTGCTCCGCAACGGGAGAGGCCACAACAGTGAGAGGCCCGCATATCGCAAAAAGAAAAAAAAAAAAAAAAAAAAAGAAGAGAAAAGAAAAAAAGCCAACATGTGGGTTAAGTCTTGTTAAGGTAGATTACATTTTAAAATATCTGTAATTTGTCCACTTTTATTCAAATTGAAATTAATTTTCTTGGTATGTTTTGAAAGACAGCACAGTGTTTGAACCACCTGTATGCTTCCCAGTTTTTCATTATCAGTATTTAGTCACTGGTAGTCTACTAAAACCATGCCATTCTGCTAATGTATCTTTTCTAAAATCACCCCTGAGCACAAAGAGAAAGCATGACTCAATCAGAAGCAGAGCTCTTGCTGCTCCAGTTGACATCTCCATATTACGGAGATTGTTTAGATGTGTCTTAGTCTTCCATAAAGCATAGAAACAGGCTGTGTGTGTGCAAGACTCTTAAGGACCAGGAATGGCTGAGTCTTTGCAAAATAATAATAATAATATATTATATCAAATTATATACATTTATAATTTGAGTACCATCTTTTCAGTACCCTTTGGATCAGTGTGAGGTCAGTCCTTCTTGTCATCATGGCCTCCGTGGTGATGAGGCCAAGTCACTAAACCTGACTGTGTCGGCCCCTGGAGCTTGCTTTGGGCACAGCAAACGTGAGCCTCATGGGATGGGACATCATCAGAGACTTATAGATGACTGGCACAGAACTGACTGGAATGGTTCAGAAAGCAAGTTCTATTAAGGCCAGTTGGCATCTTGCCAGGCAAATGATTAGTGCTTTTATAATCGTTAGAGTCCATGGTTCTACAAGTCCATTATTTAAAAATAATGGAGCTTATTATTATTGATTGGCCAGATACTGTCTTAGGGGGTGAAAGTTACAAATCGTACACTGTGGCAAATACAGTTAAAACAGAGAAGTACACACATCCCCAGTACCCGGCACACGAGCTGGCACACAAAGCTGGTGTCCAGTAAGTTCATTTACTGTCAGTTGCTAGTCACCTGAAGCAAAGCAGCAAGACTTGTGTCCTTATTTTCACAGAGTGTGGTGTAACTGATCACAGCTCAGCTCCTCCAGGGCAGAATGGTAGCTTTGATTTTCTGTGTGCCTGGCACCAAGCATAGAACCTGGAACCATGCCAGCCATCAATAAATAGTTGTTGGATAAAAGAAAAAGTGGTTAATTCTAATTTTTAAGGTCCTTTCTTCAAGTCCCCAGACTTAATTAGATGGGAACACAGCTCAGCACCTACTCATCCCCACCAAAAAAACAACACACACACAAAAAACCCAAAAAACAAACAGGCAAAAAAAAGCCAGAATCATATGAGTTTAAATGAGGAGACTAATAAAAATCTATTCTCTTCAGGGACTTAGGAAGTGTTTCATAAGTTGTTTTCCACTCAATAAGCTCTAGTTGCTCTTATTTATATTAAGACCAGTTTCTAAAGTTACTCATTTATTAAGAGAAAAAAATGCTACCTATGGGTTCTGGAGGAGACAGTGAAATAAGATCAAAAATCCCCACTCATTATCTCATTTACAAATATATATACATATATATATGTGTATATATATATATATATATATATATATATATAGGCATTTTCAATATCTATATTGGGAGCAGAAATATATAAATGACATAGTTTTTGCCCTGTAGGAATTTACAATATAGTAGGGTAAATGTGTGAACAAACTCTAATATGAGAGAGAATAAAATAAGCACCATAGCCGAAGGACAAGCACATGGATCAGTAAATCAGAAGTTAAACACTTATGGGAAGACTTCCCAGAGAAGAAAACCTTTGATTCGGGACTTCAAAATAACTAGAATTTCAGCCAGTCAAAAAGTGAGGAAGGCTAGTGCAGATGGAAAGGACAGCATAAATAAGGGTATGGAGCAGGGGAAGTACAGGGCAGAGAGGCCTCTGGGTCCACAGCAGAGGATTTATGAAGAAGGGCTGTGGTTGGAGATTAAGCTCATTTGGGTCTGATGCACAGGAGAGTGAGGAGTCTGGATTTTCATCTATAGCTCTGTTCCTTTATACCTCCTTTGTAGTGCTGTGTCCCCTGTATTATTTTTTATGAGAACCTTTACTAAATTGGCATTTATTTTTCTTGAGTACCTTTACTTTAAAAGGAAATTTACTATCACTACGGTCAGTAGGAAACCCATATTACTTGCTCTAAATAAGTCCAGAAAACTCAATACAGTTATTAAATTCTAATTTGACACTGTTCCTTCACTACTGCTCTGAGCTGAGCCTATAGGCTTGTTAAAAAGAGATCGGCAAATGTCTAAGGCCTGATCTTGACCTACTGACACTAACTGATGCTTTTTCTTAGACATATGGAAAGGATCACAAGAAGATCCAAGTGAAAGTAAATGATTAAAATGATATTCTTAAATCCCGAGTCTCTGTGCTAGTGAAATTCATCTCAAGTACCTCCTAAAACTTTGGCCTGTGTCACTGCCTACATCTTACACTTTCAGAAACTCTGCTAGAGTCACTGGAGAGGGCCTGACATGTTTTAGGTATCTGAGTAATGTATCTGAGTAATGTAAACGCTGCCCGTACTTTCGTAGGAAAACCCTGGCAGCCTGTTATAAAGGGCTCTGGGAACAGGAAAACCAGCCAAGAGCCTATCACGGAATCTAGGCCAGAGGCGAGGGGCCTGGACTAAGAGACCATATTCTTCCCTGTGCCAGGTGCTGAGAAGGTGGTACCCAGTGATGTGTGGGGGTCAGGGAGAAGGCTGAGAGAACAATCTGAGGTTCTAACTTGTGTGAGGTGGTGAATGTTGTGGGGATTTAAAGATACACTGAATACAGGAGGAGAAAGTTGAAGAAGCAATGAAGGGGGTTTTTTTGGAGATGCCAAAAAGATGTCGAAAGAAGAGAATAAGGTGGTTAAGACCAGCCTGGTCTTCAACTAAAGAGATGGAAATAAGGGAAGAGGGGAAAAGAAGTTAAGGCTCAAAGAAAGGAAAATTAAGGGAATTCTGATCAGATGACCTTTGGTCTCTGTGAAATGGAAGTTAAAGCTACGTATGGAAAGCAAGCTTGGTGGAGAAATGACAATAATCTAAATTCAGTAAGTGAAAGATAATGCAATCTGTTCTACCCAAGGCCTAGGTATGAATAAGGAGCTTTACTGTCATATTACAAACTCTGCCTAAATCTCAAAATATTACAACCTCAGATTCACATGACAACTCCTTAGGACATTCAGCTAGGAACGAATATGCTCTGGTTCTTGCACATGTCTGAAGGGTCCCACCTTCCTAATTCTGAGTGATCTATACCAACAATCCAAAAATGTACACATCTATGTGTCAGAGTCACAGAATTTTGGAATTTGAGGGACGGGAGGGACTTTCAAGTTTACCTTGCCAACTATTAATTTAATTCTTAAATCCTGCCAACCAACCAAAGTGTCAGTCAAGCCATGCTTGGAACCTCAAAGGATACCCCTATCAACTCCTGAAGAAAAAAAAAAAAAACGATTCTATCCTTGGACCAACTTATTCTATTTTTAAATATACCAGAATTTGATAATACAATTGTAGTGCCTTTACTAGCTGGCTAAATCTGAGTTTCTTGGTGTCGTCTCCTCCCCGGCCCCCTGCCGCCCCTCCATCCCCGCCCTCCTGAATCCCACTAGAGCAAGAAGTAAGACTCATGCTATGCTGACACCTTGTTTCCTAGCAACAGAGTTTATTTGATACAAATATGGGGTTGTTTCTATTTGATGATGTTTGGAGTATTTTAATTAAATATTTATAGTGAAATACCATTTGAATACAGAGTTTAAGATGCATTGTGTTTCTCTCTTCAAAGCTTCTAAAACGTTTTCATCTCTAAGCTTCTTAAGCATCTCTCCTCATTTTCTACCTGGGATGATACTGCTATGGCTATTCATGTTGGACCCATCAGACCGTGAGCTCTCTAAGACATTTATTTCTCTTTCACGCATTGCTTCAATTATCCACCCGTCAGCTACATATGATGGCCCGTGCAGTGCCAGGGTCTCATCCAGGGCCAGGTTGAGAAGGGTGACAGGTTCCTTACATTCTTCTGACTCCTCTGTGGATGAATCAGTAGGCGTTGCCCAGTGCTGGGCACACTGTAACTACTCCATAAATAGCTGACAAATCAGTAGAATATGTTGGAGAGCAGTTTGGAGGATGATAAGCTCTTTTGCTTCTGGATAAGAAGCGGGAGACAGGTGCTGCAGCCCTCCCTCCTATCTCAGACCTCACAGAATTTAAGGTTTTGGCACATATTGAAAAACAAATAAATAAGCAAGAAGTTGTGCCCCGTACCCAGCCTTGGGGTTGTTTGAGTGCCACAGAGCTGAGGAGGTGGCTCAGCAAGCAGGGGGAAGGAGCCAATGCTGATCGCCCCTGTCCTCCATCCTGCCCACCAGTCAGCAGCCCTTTCAAGTTCTGCCTTTTACTTGCCTGATGAGCACATGATTTCTGCTTGAGGTCACCTTGACTTGCAGCGCAGCTGAGGCTAAAAGAAGAAAAACTGGTGGTAAAACACTTATTTTCAAAAATAGTTGAAGGGACGGCTGAACTGGAGACACAAGTGTGGCCAAGTGCAGGGTTGAACTCTCTTCTCTAGAGCTGTAGGAAGCAGGGGAAATTGGTCCAAGTGTATCCCTGGGCCACCTGTCCCGAGCATTTGTCATTCTCTTTCTACCCCTGCCGCTTGCACACCATTGGCAGCTCGATGAGACAAAGTCCAGAGCTAGACTGTATTTTCTCTCTAACAATAGCATCTGCTTCAGACCTGTCACAGGGTCCCTTTTCTATCTGATGCCACCTTCACTCTTCATTGTCCTGATAGCAGTAGTTCTGTCTGTTGACTCCTCAGGACACAGTTGTGCTTTATTTCACAAAGGGACGGAAGGACTTGCCATGCTCTGAGGATGAGTCTTCAGTCTGCTTATTCAGCCTCTGTAAAACTTAGCAAATAGTGCTTTTTTCCTAAAAATAACTGGAAAACAAGGATTTTCTTATTATCCTCAGTCAGGAAGAACTAACCCTGAACTTTGATTTACAGGGAAAAAAAGGAAAGGGTCACATCCCTCTGGTTATGCCCATGAAATGATTGTATATGACTATATGTAAACTGTCGTCTCTTTAAAAGAGCTACTGTGATTTGATTCCATAACTTTATTGAAAAGTTCAGCTAGCTAGTAGAAGAAATGGAAAAAGCAATAAAGCTTGTCCCATAGCCACTTCTAAATGTATAACAGTCTCTTTTGCATTAAATATCATTGTATTAAATAATAACAGTCTCTTTTGCATTAAAGGAGTTTTAAAAAAATTCATCTTGAATTATGTTAAGGCACAGTGGTAGGGTATGTTTTGCTTTTCCTTAAATTTTCACAAATTCAAAAGGGTGTATACATTTTTGTAAGGATTTTAGCTGGACATACTATCTATCAATACCTAAATATGCTTGTAGCTCCATTCAGGGCCTCCTTCCTGAGAATTGAGGTTAAAAAAAAAACACACACACACATCTAAAAGAGATCTGATTTACTCATAGGCAAACTCACCAGTTCAATCCCTCCCAGCTCCAATTCTGTGCTTTGTGCTCTGTGACGGTTTAGAGGCTGTCAGTAGGGGCTCTAGAGATGGGTTCTCAGTATGTTGATCAAGTTTTGTTGCTCCATTTACATTATTTAGCCCAGTCTAGCTACGTGTGGTACACGGATGCGTTATGATAAAGAATAATAGTTCCCATGTTCTCAGGGAAAGGTGCATATACATAGATTAACTACTAAGACGTCAGCACCATAAGAGAAAGATCTTGATGATGCCTGGTGCCCAGTCATGCTCATTAACTCTTCACTTAACAACCCTGGAAAACAGACGTCATTATCCCATACACCCTCAGTAGGGGTGATGGCACCTTCAAGGGGGTGAACATTGGTTCTTGGGGGATGAACAAATTCTTCTCTTTATGTATAAAATTTAAATATACATGAAGTAGAAAATCAGATCTATAGTAGCCATTGTTATTACAATATCATGTGGGTGATTAGGTTAAAAAAGGTTTCTTGATGTATTGAAATGCAGATTATCCTAAAGATGTAGCTAGACAGTCTGTAACTCAGAAAGTTAAGGTGGTCTGACTTTGGTTGAACCCACACTGACTGATCCTGAAGACCACTGTGCATTACGAACTTGTTAGCTGGCTTTGTTAGCTGGCTGGGAGGGGTTAGCAGTGCAGGCTTTAGCAGCTTTGGATTATTCTATTATGTTCAAGAAGTTTACCCAAATGTTGATAGAGGCACGGAAGAAGCAAGGAAGGGAAGCTCCCAGTGTTTGTAAGCAGGTTGTTGCCATGTGCAGATAAACGTCCTGCAACGGTGCTCATGCTAAATTCACTTTACTTGTTTCTGTGATAGCCAAGGTGGATTTTAAAAAGGCATTTCAGGGATTCTAAATTTGCATTGTAGATTTAAGGCCCCTGTACACACTTTCGGCCTGTCATTGGCGTAGGTTAAATCCACATAGGCAGATCATTGTACACATTTGCCTTCTTCTGCTCATTCATTAATTCTCAACCCTTGAGACACTTAATGCACCCGAACATAGGAGCCACTGAATTCTTTTTTTTTTTAATTGAAGTATAGTTGATTCACAATGTTAGTTTCAGGTGTACAGCAAAGTGATTCTGATATATATATTCAGAAATATATATATCTCTTTTTTTAGATTCTTTTCCATTCTGTTATTCAAGATACTGAATATAGTTCCCTGTGCTCTACAGTAGGTCCTTGTTTATTTTGAATATACTAGTGAATTCTTATCACTGATTTCTTGTGATAATGCTATTCTTGTCTCTAGCTAATGACACAGGTGGAGGTGATTTGTAAGAATGTCATTGCAGTTTTGGATCCTCCGTGTATATGTAGCCAGAACTTCTGGGTTGTGTTTATTGAGAGTGAGACCCAAGAACAGCACACCTCCTTGGTGACACGTGCTTGTCCTCAAAGCCTCCCCACGGAGGTAATTTCCACTCAAGTCACATAAGGACACTCGGTCACAACACCTTTGATGTCCCCGGCTTCTAATGCTCCAAGTTAAGAGCAGATTAGCAAGGGAATCGCAGTTAGGGCGTTTTGGACTTAATAATGAACGTAATGATTCAGCATGGGAAATTTCTAGGATGTGCAAGGAAAAAAGGGCAAGAGGGGGGTGGCCCTGAAATGGAATGGATTCAAAATTTCAGAGCCTAGCAGGCTGATCGTCAGAGAACTGCAAAGGGGAAATACGCTTACATGGCAGCAGCAGTGTTCCAGGTTAAGTGGAAGAAGAATACCGTGGCAGTCTCAGGTAGCCGACATTGGAATCAGTTATCAAGGGCAGTAATGGCATGGCCTCTTGAAGGCTCTTTAAATATAGGATTGATTTCTTATCTGTCTGGAAAGACGTTGGAATAAGTCTACCTTGAAAATAAATACAATTTGCTGAAGGTTTCTTAAGTCCAGTGAGTCTCTGATCTTTTTTGAAGAAACTTTTCTGTATTGAGTTAAAAAGAAGCAACATGGTGGTTATAGCACAGAACCTGGAGCTCCATGGACTGGCTCTGAATCCCAGCTCTGCTGTCTACCAGCTGTGAGATCTTGAGGAACTTACCTAAACTTCTCTGGGCCTCAGTTTACTCAACTGTAAAGTGGGGGTAGAATGGTACCTACTTCATACAGGTGTTCTGAGGATTCAATAAGTTAATATTTTTAAATGCCATATAAGGGTTTATTAAAATAAAATCTTTTGAAGACTTATTGTGTGAAGAGTTTAGGTCTCTTCATTTAAGAAATTAAAAAGACTCTTTTACCCGTGCTTTTGAAGTGGTATGCATATATTACTATCGCCTATCCACTAGCAAATTATTTAAATAAACTTTGGCATGCTTTTAAAGCGTTTTATGTTTAGAGATGCAGATATTTGCACAGTGTGTTTGAATTGTCAGGAGAACCCAAAAAAACAAAACCTGCCCCACTTTGATACTTTTGGCACTTTGACAGCTGTGGGTCGGATGTTGTGTTAGTGTTACATTTGGTAACCTAAGCGGGCTGCCTCTGAGGATCCTGCTTTTCTGGAAGCTTTCTTATGTGTTTTCCACTCACACACCTCAATTACCTTCTCACTAGAGGAGTTGCTGGGGTCCTTCTTCTCCTGGTTTCTGCTCCCAGACCAGTGTTTCTCTCTCCTTGCTCCTTAAAAGACCCCAGCACTTTTGCAGCACCTGCTTTAGATGCTCCTGGTAGCAACTCTCTCCTTTCCTCTTGGCCACTCCCCCATGCACACTGAAGATTTGTTGACTTTCTCTCCACCACATGGCAGTGGTCGTTCCTCATGCTGTCAATACCCACATAGATAGCATATCCGTTACCCTGGACTCCCGGGTTCTTGAGCTTCCTGTCCTTGTCCTCTGTTCTACCTCATCCACCCACGCCTATGGCACCACCCTAGACTAGTGCTTTTCAAGCTTTACTGTGCAGATGCATCACCTGGGGATCTTGTTAAAATGCAAGTTATATTCAGTAGGCCTGGGACCTGGGGCCTGAGATTCTGCACTTCTTACAGGCTTCCAGGTGCTACTGATGCTGCTGGTCCAAGGACCACATTTTGAGTAATAAGGCTCTCGACTGTCAAAAGCATCTCACCTGCAAATCCTGTTGACTCTCCCTTCAAAGTGTTATCCAGCATCCATTTACCTTCTAGTACCTGCCTGCTACCAGTCTAGTCCAATTCACCCCCATTTCTTTTTTCTTTTTTTTTTTTTTTCTTTTTTTTTTTGCGGTATGTGGGCCTCTCACTGTTGTGGCCTCTCCCATTGCGGAGCACAGGCTCCGGATGCGCAGGCCCAGCGGCCATGGCTCACGGGCCCAGCCGCTCCGCGGCATATGGGATCCTCCCAGACTGGGGCACGAACCCGTATCCCCTGCATCGGCAGGCGGACTCTTAACCACTTGCGCCACCAGGGAGGCCCACCCCCATTTCTCATTCTCGAGGGAAAATAGGTTGTAAAGAATGATTCACACGAAAACACTTTGCTATACACCTGAATAACATATTATTAATCAACTATACTTCAATTAAAAATTTAAATTAAAAAAAGAATGACTCACATAATTGCCTACTACCTGGGCTTCCTGTGGCCACTTTGCCCCTATGTCAGATTCCCCACCCGGCAGCCAGAAATCCTTCAACAAGCAAATAAGATCAGGTAACTTTCCTCACCAAAACCCTCCAGGAACTTTCCATTATACTTTGAACAAATCCAAAGGCCTTTCCTTCTGGCTGCTTCCCACTGACCTCCTCTTCCTTACAGTCCTCAAACCTGGCCCCTCCTCAGGGCCTTTGCACTTCCCTCTGCCCTGAATGCCTTCCCCACTTTTGCACGTGCTTTTCCTCACAACGCTCAGCCCCTGGATCCGACGTCACCTCTTCAGGGAAATGGGTCCTGACAACACAATGAAAATTGTCCCCTCTCCCTTCCCAGATGCATTGCTGTCTATCCCCTTACTCTGCTTTATTTTCCTTCATAGCACTTATTACCTGACATTCTATATAACAAAATCCATAGTGCATTCTGCTTACCAGACAATGTTCTAAGTGCTTTACGTCTATTAATTCATTAAACTTCTTAATAACCTTACGCAGTAGCTATATTACTATCCCCCCGCCCAGTTTATAAATGAAGAAACTGAGGCACCAAAGGGTTAAGTCACTTATTGAGATCACACAGCTGGAACATAAGGGAGACAGCATTTGTGCTTGGCTATCTGACTTCAGAATCCATGTTCTAAGTCATCCTGCCCTCCACGCTTATGTATGATATAAATATGTTTTTAGGAATATTATCAAATACATAAATATTTTTTTGTTATTGCCCATCTCTCCTACTGGAACATAAGCTCCATGCAGAGCAGGACTTGATTTCTTCTAGTTTCTGCTGTATCTCCAGCGCTTAGAACCCTGCTTGGCTCGTAGTAGGCACTCCAGAATATTTATTGAATGAAGGAATTCGGCTAGTTTTACTCTCTGTATTTAAAAGCATCATTGGGTTATTTAAAGAAATTTATGTAAAACTTAGTATTTTAACGAAAGTCTGGGGCCTTTTCTACATAATAAGAGTCTATGTTACTTAGGTTGTAAAATCTTAATAAATCTACTTAACGTTACATACTTGAAACCTAGTCTCCCTTAAGAATTTAAGCTCAGCTTATGAATCTCAGTATATTGTTGATAAATATAGTAAAATGAAAAACAGGCAGCTTTACTGTTTCTTTTATTAATGATTGATTAATTCAAGTTGATAAGACTAAATTCTTAAACAGTCGTTCTCATTTACAAACTTGGTTAATTAAATTGCCTTCACTGTTTTAAGTTCTGTTACAATTTAATATATTCATTTTTCTTTTTAAGCCTTTCAAATGCCTGGCAAGAAACATTTATAGCACAAACAAGCCAAGCTTCTCAAACCCTTAAATTACTCTTATTAATCTAAGAAATTAACCTTAGAGCAAATCAAATTCCCTTAAACTTTCTAACACTGTTTTATAAACTTAATCAAATGATTTAGTAGCTCTTAGCATAAAATCACAACTCTGGTAAAAATAACAGATTATTAGGGTTGTTATATGGTATTATTTCTGATGAATTTTGAGCCTAGTCAGTATTTAAACATTTAGTCCGCTTTGGGGAGAGTTCTTTCCTCCCAGGAAGTCTGAAGTAGTGACCCAGCTATTCACTGAGGGCGCACACAGGACATGGAGACTGTGCTCATCTGATCACTAGATCTACCCACGCTGCAGATGGACATGCCAGCCCTTTTCTTCCAGTTGTTCCGGAAAGAGGGAATTCAGAAGCCACCTTCCTCAGATGGAATTGATTCTCACCCCCAAGTCTCACCTTCATGTCCTTTTCTTACCTGCTTCTTCTGCAATTTTTTATTCAACTTTTAGACTTGATTACAACTACTTCCCTTACTGTGATTAAATTCTTCATCCTTTCCCACTGTTCTACCTCATACCCTTGGCCATGCTGACAATGAACATTTGTTGAACTGTGTCTATTTCAGTTCAGTAATCTTTTTTTTAAAAAAGTAATAGTTTTATTGAGTAACAGTACACATATACCAGTACTTGTAGCATATATCAATACTTCATTCCTTTATATGACTGAGTAATATTCCACTCTATGAATACGCCACTTTTTTTTTTTTTTTTTTTTTTGCTGTACGCAAGCCTCTCACTGTTGTGGCCTCTCCCATTGCAGAGCACAGGCTCCGGATGCGCAGGCTCAGTGGCCATGGCTCATGGGCCCAGCCGCTCCGCGGCATGTGGGCTCTTCAGGGACTGGGGCATGAACCTGTGCCCCCTGCATCAGCAGGCGGACTCTCAACCACTGCGCCACCAGGGAAGCCCCCCAGCACCATTTCTTGAAAGACTTCTTTCCTCCACTGAATGCTTTTGTCACCATTGTTGAAAATCAGTTGACCGTATGGGTTTATTTCTTTGCTCTCTATTTCTGTTCCATTGATCTCTATGTCTATCCTTATTTTAATTGTTTTGTCTTGATTGGTAGCTGCTTGGTAGTAAAATTGATTGATTAATTGATGATTGTTGCTTGCTAGTAAATTTTGAAATTGGGGAGCATCAGTCCGCAGTTTTCTTCCTCTTTTTCGGGATTGTTTTGGCTATTCTGAGTCTCTTGAAATCCCATGTGAGTTTGAGGGTCAGTTTTGTCAGTGTCTACAAAGAAGCCAACTGAGATTCTGATAGGGATTGCATTGAATCTGTGGATCACTTTGGAGAGTGTTTCCTGTCTTAAGAAGAAGAAATGTTCTGATGTATGAACACTACATGTCTTTTTATTTATTTATTTATTTAGTTGTTTTAAAATTAATTTTTATCGGAGTATAGTTGTTTTACAATGTTATGTTAGCTTCTCTGGTACAGCAAAGTGAATCAGCTATACGTATACGTATATCTCCTCTTTTTTGGATTTCCTCCCCGTTTAGGTCACCACAAAGCATTGGATAGAGTTCCCTGTGTTGTACAATAGGTTCTCATTAGTTATCCGTTTTATACATAGTATCAATAGTGTATATATGTTAATCCCAATCTCCCAATTCATCTCACCCCCCTTTCCCTCTTGGTATCCCTACGTTTGATCTCTACATCTGTGTCTCTATTTCTGCTTTGCAAATAAGATCATGTATACCATTTTTCTAGATGCCACATATATGTGTTAATATACGATATTTGTTTTTCTATTTCTGACTTACTTCACTCTGTATGACAGTTTCTAGGTCCATCCAAGTCTCTACAAAGGACCCAATTTCGTTCCTTTTTTCTATTTATTTAAATCTTTAATTTCTTTCAGCAATGTTTCATATTTTTCAGAGTATATGTTTTGTTCCCTTCTTAAATTTATTTTTTTTTTCTTTTTTTTTTCTTTTTTTTTTTTATTTTACAAATTTAATCAGTTATACATATACATATGTTCCCATATCCCCTCCCTTTTGCGTCTCCCTCCCACCCTCCCTATCCCACCCCTCCAGGCGGTCACAAAGAACCGAGCTGATCTCCCTGTGCTATGCGGCTGCTTCCCACTAGCTATCTACCTTACGTTTGGTAGTGTATATATGTCCATGCCGCTCTTTCACTTTGTCACAGCTTACCCTTCCCCCTCCCCATATCCTCAAGTCCATGCTCTAGTAGGTCTGTGTCTTTATTCCTGTCTTACCCCTATGTTCTTGATGACATTTTTTTCTTAAATTCCATATATATGTGTCAGCATACAGTATTTGTCTTTCTCTTTCTGACTTACTTCACTCTGTATGACAGACTCTAGGTCCATCCACCTCATTACAAATAGCTCAATTTCATTTCTTTTTATGGCTGAGTAATATTCCATTGTATATATGTGCCACATCTTCTTTATCCATTCATCCGATGATGGACACTTAGGTTGTTTCCATCTCCGGGCTATTGTAAATAGGGCTGCTATGAACATTTTGGTACATGTCTCTTTTTGAATTATGGTTTTCTCAGGGTATATGCCCAGTAGTGGGATTGCTGGGTCATATGGTAGTTCTATTTGTAGTTTTTTAAGGAACCTCCATACCGTTCTCCATAGTGGCTGTACCAATTCACATTCCCACCAGCAGTGCAAGAGTGTTCCCTTTTTTCCACACCCTCTCCAGCATTTATTGTTTCTAGATTTTTTGATGATGGCCATTCTGACTGGTGTGAGATGGTATCTCATTGTAGTTTTGATTTGCATTTCTCTAATGAGTAAAGATGTTGAGCATCCTTTCATGTGTTTGTTGGCTGTCTGTATATCTTCTGTGGAGAAATGTCTATTTAGGTCTTCTGCCCATTTTTGGATTGGGTTGTTTGTTTTTTTGCTATTGAGCTGCATGAGCTGCTTATAAATTTTGGAGATTAATCCTTTGTCAGTTGCTTCATTTGCAAATATTTTCTCCCATTCTGAGGGTTGTCTTTTCGTCTTGTTTATGGTTTCCTTTGCTGTGCAAAAGCTTTGAAGTTTCATTAGGTCCCATGTGTTTATTTTTGTCTTTATTTCCATTTCTCTAGGAGGTGGGTCAAAAAGGATCTTGCTGTGATTTATGTCATAGAGTGTTCTGCCTATGTTTTCCTCTAGGAGTTTGATAGTGTCTGGCCTTACATTTAGGTCTTTAATCCATTTTGAGCTAATTTTTGTGTATGGTGTTAGGGAATGATCTAATCTCATACTTTTACATGTCCCTGTCCAGTTTTCCCAGCACCACTTATTGAAGAGACTGTCCTTTCTCCACTGTACATTCCTGCCTCCTTTATCAAAGATAAGGTGACCATATGTCCGTGGGTTTATCTCTGGGCTTTCTATCCTGTTCCATTGATCTATCTTTCTGTTTTTGTGCCAGTACCATACTGTCTTGATTACTGTAGCTTTGTAGTATAGTCTGAAGTCAGGGAGCCTGATTCCTCCAGCTCCGTTTTTGGTTCTCAAGATTGCTTTGGCTATTCGGGGTCTTTTGTGTTTCCATACAAATTGTGAAATTTTTTGTTCTAGTTCTGTGAAAAATGCCATTGGTAGTTTGATAGGTATTGCACTGAATCTGTAGATTGCTTTGGGTAGTAGAGTCATTTTCACAATGTTGATTCTTCCAATCCAAGAACATGGTACATCTCTCCATCTATTTGTATCATCTTTAATTTCTTTCATCAGTGTCTTATAATTTTCTGCATACAGGTCTTTTGTCTCCTTAGGTAGGTTTATTCCTAGATATTTTATTCTTTTTGTTGCAATGGTAAATGGGAGTGTTTCCTTGATTTCATTTTCAGATTTTTCATCATTAGTATATAGGAATGCCAGAGATTTCTGTGCATTAATTTTGTATCCTGCTACTTTACCAAATTCATTGATTAGCTCTAGTAGTTTTCTGGTAGCATCTTTAGGATTCTCTATGTATAGTATCATGTCATCTGCAAACAGTGACAGCTTTACTTCTTCTTTTCCCATTTGGATTCCTTTTATTTCCTTTTCTTCTCTGATTGCTGTGGCTAAGACTTCCAAAACTATGTTGAATAAGAGTGGTGAGAGTGGGCAACCTTGTCTTGTTCCTGATCTTAGTGGAAATGGTTTCAGTTTTTCACCATTGAGGACGATGCTGGCTGTGGGTTTGTCATATATGGCCTTTATTATGTTGAGGAAAGTTCCCTCTATGCCTACTTTCTGCAGGGTTTTTATCATAAATGGGTGTTGAATTTTGTCAAAAGCTTTCTCTGCATCTATTGAGATGATCATATGGTTTTTCTCCTTCAGTTTGTTAATATGGTGTATCACATTGATTGATTTGCGTATATTGAAGAATCCTTGCATTCCTGGAATAAACCCCACTTGATCATGGTGTATGATCCTTTTAATGTGCTGTTGGATTCTGTTTGCTAGTATTTTGTTGAGGATTTTTGCATCTATGTTCATCAGTGATATTGGCCTGTAGTTTTCTTTCTTTGTGACATCCTTGTCTGGTTTTGGTATCAAGGTGATGGTGGCCTCGTAGAATGAGTTTGGGAGTGTTCCTCCCTCTGCTATATTTTGGAAGAGTTTGAGAAGGATAGGTGTTAGCTCTTCTCTAAATGCTTGATAGAATTCGCCTGTGAAGCCATCTGGTCCTGGGCTTTTGTTTGTTGGAAGATTTTTAATCACAGTTTCAATTTCAGTGCTTGTGATTGGTCTGTTCATATTTTCTATTTCTTCCTGATTCAGTCTTGGCAGGTTGTGCATTTCTAAGAATTTGTCCATTTCTTCCAGGTTGTCCATTTTATTGGCATAGAGTTGCTTATAGTAATCTCTCATGATCTTTTGTATTTCTGCAGTGTCAGTTGTTACTTCTCCTTTTTCATTTCTAATTCTATTGATTTGAGTCTTCTCCCTTTTTTTCTTGATGAGTCTGGCTAATGGTTTATCAATTTTGTTTATCTTCTCAAAGAACCAGCTTTTAGTTTTATTGATCTTTGCTATTGTTTCCTTCATTTCTTTTTCATTTATTTCTGATCTGATCTTTATGATTTCTTTCCTTCTGCTAACTTTGGGATGTTTTTGTTCTTCTTTCTCTAATTGCTTTAGGTGCAAGGTTAGGTTGTTTATTCGAGATATTTCCTGTTTCTTAAGGTGGGATTGTATTGCCATAAACTTCCCTCTTAGAACTGCTTTTGCTGCATCCCATAGGTTTTGGGTCGTTGTGTCTCCATTGTCATTTGTTTCTAGGTATTTTTTAATTTCCTCTTTGATTTCTTCAGTGATCACTTCGTTATTAAGTAGTGTATTGTTTAGCCTCCATGTGTTTGTATGTTTTACAGCTCTTTTCCTGTAATTGATATCTAGTCTCATAGCATTGTGGTCGGAAAAGATACTTGATACAATTTCAATTTTCTTAAATTTACCAAGGCTTGATTTGTGACCCAAGATATGATCTATCCTGGAGAATGTTCCATGAGCACTTGAGAAAAATGTGTATTCTGTTGTTTTTGGATGGAATGTCCTATAAATATCAATTAAGTCCATCTTGTTTAATGTATCATTTAAAGCTTGTGTTTCCTTATTTATTTTCATTTTGGATGACCTGTCCATTGGTGAAAGTGGGGTGTTAAAGTCCCCTACTATGAGTGTGTTACTGTCGATTTCTCCTTTTATGGCTGTTAATATTTCCCTTATGTATTGAGGTGCTCCTATGTTTGGTGCATAATTATTTACAATTGTTATATCTTCTTCTTGGATTGATCCCTTGATCATTATGTAGTGTCCTTCTTTGTCTCTTCTAGTAGTCTTTATTTTAAAGTCTATTTTGTCTGATATGAGAATTGCTACTCCAGCTTTCTTTTGGTTTCCATTTGCATGGAATATCTTTTTCCATCCCCTTACTTTCAGTCTGTATGTGTCTCTAGGTCTGAAGTGGGTCTCTTGTAGACAGCATATATATGGGTCTTGTTTTTGTATCCATTCAGCCAGTCTGTGTCTTTTGGTGGGAGCATTTAGTCCATTTACATTTAAGGTAATTATTGATATGTATGTTCCTATTCCCATTTTCTTAATTGTTTTGGGTTCGTTATTGTAGTTCTTTTCCTTCTGTTGTGTTTCTTGCCTAGAGAAGTTCCTTTAGCATTTGTTGTAAAGCTGGTTTGGTGGTGCTGAACTCTCTCAGCTTTTGCTTGTCTGTAAAGGTTTTAATTTCTCCATCAAATCTGAATGAGATCCTTGCTGGGTAGAGTAATCTTGGTTGCAGGTTTTTCTCCTTCATCACTTTAAGTATGTCCTGCCACTCCCTTCTGGCTTGTAGAGTTTCTGCTGAGAGATCAGCTGTTATCCTGATGGGGATTCCCTTGTGTGTTATTTGTTGTTTTTGCCTTGCTGCTTTTAATATGATTTCTTTGTGTTTAATTTTTGACAGTTTGAGTAATATGTGTCTTGGTGTATTTCTCCTTGGATTTATTCTGTATGGGACTCTCTGTGCCTCCTGGACTTGATTAACTATTTCCTTTCCCATATTAGGGAAGTTTTCAACTATAATCTCTTCAAATATTTTCTCAGTCCCTTTCTTTTTCTCTTCTTCTTCTGGAACCCCTATAATTCAAATGTTGGTGCGTTTAATGTTGTCCCAGAGGTCTCTGAGACTGTCCTCTGTTCTTTTCATTCTTTTTTCTTTATTTTGCTGTGCAGCTGTTATTTCCACTATTTTATCTTCCACCTCACTTATCCGTTCTTCTGCCTCAGTTATTCTGCTATTGATCCCATCTAGAGTATTTTTTATTTCATTTATTGTGTTTTTAATCGATGCTTGATTCGTCTTTAGTTCTTCTAGGTCCTTGTTAACTGTTTCTTGCATTTTGTCTATTCTATTTCCAAGATTTTGGATCATCTTTACCATCATTATTCTGAATTCTTTTTCAGATAGACTGCCTATTACCTCTTCATTTGTTAGGTCTGGTGGGTTTTTCTCTTGCTCCTTCTCCTGCTGTGTGTTTTTCTGTCTTCTCATTTTGCTTATGTTACTGTGTTTGGGGTCTCCTTTTTGCAGGCTGCAGGTTCGTAGTTCCCGTTGTTTTTGGTGTCTGTCCCCAGTGGCTAAGGTTGGTTTAGTGGGTTGTGTAGGCTTCTTGGTGGAGGGGACTACTGCCTGTGTTCTGGTGGATGAGGCTGGATCTTGTCTTTCTGGTGGGCAGGTCCACGTCTGGTGGTGTGTTTTGGGGTGTTTGCGGACTTTTTATGATTTGAGGCAGCCTCTCTGCTAATGGGTGGCGTTGTGTTCCTGTCTTGCTAGTTGTTTGGCATAGGGTGTCCAGCACTGTAGCTTGCTGGTCGTTGAGTGAAGCTGGGTGCTGGTGTTGAGATGGAGATCTCTGGAAGATTTTCGCCGTTTGATATTATGTGGAGCTGGGAGGTCTCTTGTGGACCAGTGTCCTGAAGTTGGCTCTCCCACCTCAGAGGCACAGCACTGACTCCTGGCTCCTCAATTTGGGATGATTTGTTGTCTATTCGTGTATTCCACAGATGCAGGGTACATGAAGTTGATTGTGGAGCTTTAATCCGCTGCTTCTGAGGCTGCTGGGAGAGGTTTCCCTTTCTCTTCTTTGTTCTCACAGCTCCTGGGTCTCAGCTTTGGATTTGGCCCCGCCTCTGCATGTAGGTCGCCGGAGGGCGTCTGTTCTTCGCTCAGACAGGACAGGGTTAAAGGAGCAGCCTCTTTGGGGACTCTGGCTCACTCAGGCCGGGCGTGAGGGAGGGGCTCGGAGTGCGGGGCGAGCCTGCAGCGGCAGAGGTCGGCGTGACGTTGCACCAGCCCGAGGCGCACCGTGCGTTCTCCCAGGGAAGCCGCCCCTGGATCCCGGGACCCCGGCAGTGGCAGGCTGCACAGGCTCCTGGAAGGGCGGTGTGGACAGTGACCTGCGCTCGCACACAGGCTTCTTGGCGGCGGCAGCAGCAGCCCCAGCGTCCCACGCCCGTCTCTGGGCTCCGCGCTTTCAGCCGCGACTCGTGCCCGTCTCTGGAGCTCCTTTACGCGGCGCTCTTAATCCCCTCTCCTCGCGCACCAGGAAACCAAGAGGGAAGAAAAAGTCTCCTGCCTCTTCGGCAGCTCCAGAGTTTTCCCGGACTCCCTCCCTGCTAGCTGTGGCACATTAGCCCCCTTCAGGCTGAGTTCTCGCCGCCAGCCCCAGTCCTCTCCCTGCGCTCTGACCGAAGCCCGAGCCTCAGCTCCAGCGCCGCCCGCCCCGGCGGGGGAGCAGACAAGCCTCTCGGGCTGGTGAGTGCCGCTCGGCACCGCTCCTCTGTGTGGGAATCTCTCTGCTTTGCCCTACCCAGGTATGTGGGGGGGTTTCTTGCCTTTTGGGAGGTCTGGGGTCTTCTGCCAGCGTTCAGTAGGTGTTCTGTAGGAGTTGTTCCACGTGTAGCTGTATTTCTGGTGTATCTGTGGGGAGGAAGGTGATCTCCGCGTCTTACTCTTCCGCCATCTTACCCGGAAGTCTCTTAAATTTATTCTTAAATATTCTCTTTGATGCTATTTTAAGTGGAATTATGTTCTTAATTTCAGTTTTGGATTGTTCATTACAAATATACAGTTGATTTGTGTATATTGATCTTGTATCCTGTCACCTTGCTGATTTTATTAGTTCTAATGTTTTTAGTGCATTCCTTAGGAATGTCTACAAGATCATGTCATCTGCGAATATAGTTTCACTTCTTCCTTCCCAATATAAATGTCTTTTATTTCATGTTTTGACGAACTGCTGTGCTAGAGTGTCTAGTATGACGTTGAGTAGAAGTGGTGAGAGTGGACATCCTTGTCTTGTTCCTGACCTTATAGGGAAAGTATTCAGTCTTTTACCACTAAGTGTTATGTTAGCTGAGGGTTTTTCATAGATTAGATGGCCTTTTTCAGATTGAGGAAGTTCCCTTACATTCTTACTTTGGTGAGCATTTTTATCATGAAAGGGTGTTAGACCTTGTCAAATACTTTCTTGTCTATTGAGATGATCAGGTAATTTTGTTTTTTATTCTGCCAGTATAGTATACATTAATTGAGTTTTGGATGTTAAACCAACCTTGTGTTCCTGGGATAAATCCCACTTGGTTATGTTGTATAATTATTTTTATATATTACTAGGTTTTGTTTGCCAGTATTTTTTGATAATTTTTGCATCCATATTCACAAGAGATATCAGTCTATAGTTTTTTTCTTTTGATGTTTATTACTGATTTTAGTATCAGGTGAATACTAGCTAATAGAATGAATTATGAAATATTCCCTCCTCTTTTTCAGGACTGTTTATGAATAATTATTATTAATTATTTAAATGTTTGAAAGAATTTATTGATGTCTTTTTGGCCCTCTTCTCTGACTTTCTGCCCCATCTTACTTATTCTTAAAATTTCTGCCAAATGTGAATACCTGGAATATCAATGGTTATTTGAACTAAGTTTTTAAAACATGGTAGCACTTTTCAGTGCTGTTATGGGATGAAGAATACCACCCAAATGAGATTTTTTTTAGACTCATGTATTGAATTGTTTCATATTGAGAAGGGAGGAAAATCACCTGAATTGTTCATTTCACATCATGTCTAGTAGGTGCTTTTTAAGGTTATAGTTTTACATTTCCAATCTTTTCCCTCAGTTTGTAGGCAGATTTTCTAATGGAAGTACATAAAATTAAGTTCTGAATCTTCCCATGGGTTGAAGCACTATAAGGCTTTTAAAGGAAAGACAGTTTCACATTTCATAGATATTTTAATGATTCTTTCCAAATAAACCACGTGGGAACATACTTGTTGCCTATGACCTTAAAGATACTGAAGTCATCTCTGTCCTGCCACTGCACACACCTGTTTCCCTTACTGTTATCTTCTTACCCTATACATTTTCCCAGGAACGAACTTGGCCTGGAACTTCTTTGACTTCTGCCTCACCAAGGTCTCTTCTTTCTGCTCACCAGGTAGTTTAGAAATCTTGCCATTTCTTGGAAAGATTTTCCAATTAATAGTATCAAAAAAATTGACACGTGGGTGCGGTGGGAGTGCTCAGACTACAGGGGAGAAAGAAGAGGAGGGTCATTAAATAGGGCTGGTGGAGGAGGAGGGGGATTGGCCAATGTGAGGATTGGCCAATAGGTGGGGATGGGGAATTACAGAGGAGGACAACAGCTCAAGTGGCTCTGTGGGTATTTTTCTGGCTTATAAATTCCCACCAAACTCATCCCACTCTTGTTCATTAAAACCTGAATAATGTTAATGTTTGTCTCAGGGTTTATAGATTCTATTCTTGGAAGCTGCTTTACTCCAGCTGGTGATAAATGCACTATATAGAGAAGACTGTTCCTCTTGTGTGCTGATTTCTCCTGGAATATTTCCTCATAGCTTTTAGTATAGGGTTCTTCCCCAGATAAAGAAAGCTTCTTTCTTGAAAAAGTTTTGGAGATTGGTTTGGATGCTATGAGAGAGCCTTATTAATAAGGTGGGGAATAAACTAAATCACCTATAGGTCTTTGAGCACTTAAATGTTTTATTGTGCTTAATTTTTTAACGGTGCCTTTTGCCCTACTTAGCATTGCATCATGACAGAGTGAATCCATCATAGATGTGTATAAATAAATTAGTAGCATTCATTTTTTTCCTATTATAGATTGTTTATTCATTCACATTGATGCATATATCTGTGGTTTGTTCATTTTCTTTACTGTATACTATTCCATTTTATGACTACATCATGATGTCTGGTAGGGAAAGTTCTGTTTTGCTTTTGTTCAGTAGCATTAATTTAAGAGTGCTATTTCAGACCTAAATTGTATGTGCCTTTGTCTCTTGTGAAATTGGAATGCATCGTAATGGGCATTTGCTCTTATGAAAGGGCCATATATGCATGAGAGGATAAGGAAGAGCAGAATGTAATGCCTCAGGCCTAATTCTGTCACAAGTTGGGAGTAAACTGTATTTATTTCAGTGCATTTAAGGGCTACTCAATGATTATTCCCTCTTCTGTTTCTTTATATCTTTCATATTTATTCAATGAAAAGATGATCGCTCTTTTATCTGTATTCATTCTCAATTTTACAAAGTAATTTTGTTAGACTGTGGTTTTTCATTTCAGTCTCATTTTTATGAGTATTTTCTCATTAGAATATTGAAAGAATGTTTTAATAACAAATATAAAAACTAATAAATGCTTTAAAGGAACAAGCATTAAATGAATCCACTACACCCTTTAAAGGGAAATATTAGCTCTTTCAGACATATTTGCAATATGTTGTTATATAGTTGAAATCTCCTGAAGCATAATTCTAATTATGTTCCTTGAACCTATAAAAATATTAGTTTTGAACACTTTCGAAAAACATGTTTTCAAAATAACCTGCTTTTCTATCTATACAATATTTATTGTATAGATGAATATTTATCTTTAAATATTTAAGTATTTATTTTTAAAGTATTTTTAAAACACAGGTAAAATTTTTACAAGATCACCTAAAATAATTTCATCCAGATGTAGTCAGTGTTAATACTCTATCTTTTCTATTTTTTTTTTAAATTTCATTCTGTTTATTGGCTTTTCACTTCTCAAGACTCTGTAACCAGGATGTAATCCTAAGCCCCTGATGAAGTCTTGAGGACACACTAGCCTGGCCTGTGCTTCCCCCATAACTGCATCTTTAGCCACTCTCTCCTCCTCTGCCCCTCTTGTAGCTCCAAATACCACACAAGTCTTTTGTCTGGGCTCCTCAAAAAGCCAAGACTTTTCTTGTCTTGGTGTTTTGGAATGTGCTGTTTCCTCTACCAGCATATTCCCCTTCCAATGTCTTCATTTCTTGTTCTGTACTTCACTTGCAGAATTGAGTCTGTCATACTCCACCATTCATTCCATCTATATTAGTCTTTATTAGTCTTATTTTATTATTGTTTTTGTCTTCAGATCCCATGCTTACTCTGCCCTTTCCCTTTCTCACAAAAATAGCCATTCAGTTTTATTAAGTATGTGTTTAGAGATACGTCCATCTTTGAAAGATACATTGCGTTTTCTGTGAGTGCATGTGTTTTTAAGTTTCATTAATGGTATTGTGTGATAAATCTCATTCAGTTTCTTTTTCCTTCCCCACACTGTTTTGGGATCCATCTATGCTGCTGTTTGCAAATCTAGCTTATTCATGCTAGTTCTGTGTAGCACTTCATTACGTGTGTTTACCATACTTATCTTCCCCCAGTGATGGGCACCTATGCCATTCTGGGAACAAACATCCTCATACTTGTTCTTTCATCCATCTCTTCACAAGGTTAATCCCTACTCCTCTTTTAGGTCCCAGTCTTAATGTTACTTCCTCAAAGTCACATTGCCTGGCCTTTAGTACCATGCTACTCCCATTTCCTATCTAAATTAGGCCTGTGGTGGGCTCCTGGGACATTTCTTGAAAATAGTTGTTATAGTTTGCAACCATATATTTATTTGCATGACCTTTTGTTTTGATGATTGTCTTTCTCGCAGACTGTGAGCTCTTTGGCTGTAGGGACTGTAATCTGTTCTCTTCATCACTTTTTCCTAGTGTTTAACATAATGCCTTTCACTCAATGGAGGTCATACTATATATAATATTGTACCTTTTTAACATTATACTATTACAGTTGTGATATAGAAGCATGTTTTAATATTTAATAGACTTCATTTTTTAGAGTAGTTTTAGATGCACAGCAAAATTGAGAAGAAAATAGAATTCCCACATTCCCCCTCAACTCCCCACACATAGCCTTCCCCACCATCAACATCCAGCACCAAAGTGGTATCCTTGTTACAGGTGATGAACCTTCATTGACACATCACTATCAAGCAAAGTCCATAATTTACATAAGAGTTCACTCTTGGTGTTGTACATTCTCTGAGTTTGGAAAAATGTATAATGACATGTGTCTACCATTACAATAGCATACAGAGTAGCTTCACTACCCTAAAAATTCCCTGTGCTCCACCTATTCATTCCCACCTATCCATTCCTCCCTTCCTACCCCAAACCCATGGCAACCATTGATCTTTCTGACTGTCTTCCCAGTTTTGCCTATTCTTTTCTTCAGTGTAATATAGTTAGAATCATACAATATGTAGCTTTTTAAGATTGGCTTCTTTCATTTAGCAATATGCATTAAGGCCCCTCCATGTCTTTTAATGACTTTATAGTTATTTTGTTTTAGCACTGAATAATATTCCATTGTCTGGATATACCACAGTTTGTTTATCCACCTATTAAAGGAAATGTTGGTTGCTTCCAAGTTTTGGCAATTATAAATAAAGCTGTTATAGATACTTTGTATGCAAGTTTTGTGTGGACATAACTTTCAACTCATTTGAGTAAATACCTGGGAGTGCAATTGATGAATCCTATGATAAAGGTATGTTTAGAGTTGTAAGAAACTATCTTCCAAAGTGGCCATACCATTTTGCATTCCTCCCAGTAACTAATGAGAGCTCCTTTGCTCTACATCCTCCCTAGCATTTTAGTGTTGTCAGTGTTTTGAATTCTAGCCATCCTAATAGATGTACAGTAGTATCTTGTTTTAATTTACAGTTTCTAATGACATGATGTTGTGCAACTTTTCATATGCTTATTTTCCATCTGTATATCTTTTCTGAAGAGGTGTCTGTTTGGATATTTTACCCATTTTTAATTTAATTTTCATATTGTTAAGTTTTAAGAGTTCTTTGTATATTTTATGTGCCAGACCTTTACCGAATGTGTGTTTTGCAAATATTTTTTCCCACTCTGTGGCTTATATTGATAGTTTCATTCTTTTAACAGTGTCTTTAGCAAAGCAGTGATTTTTAATTCTAATGAAGTCCAATTTATCAGTGTTTTCTTTAATGGATCGTGCCTTTAGAGTTGACTACAAAAGTTTATTGCCAAGCCCAAGATCACCTAGATTTTATTCTGTGATATCTTCTAGAAGTATTAAAGTTTTGCATTTTACATGGAGGGCTACAATCCATTATGAGTTATTTTTCATGAAAGGTGTAAGGTCAGGGTCTATATTCATCTTTTCTTTTTGCATGTGTATATTCAGTTGTGCCAATACCATTTATTGAAAGACTATCTTTTCTCCACTGATTTGCCTTTGTTCCATTGTCAAAAGTCAGCTGACTATTTGTGTGGGTCTGTTTTATGGCCTCACTATGCTGTTCCTTTCTTCTATTTATCTAGTCTTTCACCAATACCACATGTCTTGGTTACTGTAGCTTTATAGTAAGTCTCAAAATCAAGTAGTGTCATTCTTCCAAATTTTTTCTTCTCCTTCAATGTTATATTGGCTATTCTGGGTCTTTTGTCTTTTCATAGATATTCATGAAATAACTTGCTGTGATTTTGATTGAGAATGTATTAAATCTATAGATCACATTGGGAAGAACTGATATCTCAACAATATTCTGTTTTCCTCTCCATGAAAATTGAATATCTTTCCATTTATTTAGCTTTTCTTTGGTTTCTTTCATCAGAGTTTTGTAACTTCCATCATACAGATCCCATACATATTTTGTTAGATTTGTACCTAAGTATTTCATTTTGGGGAGTGCTTATGTAGATGGTTTGTGTTTTTAATTTCAAATCCAATTGTTTATTTCATGTATATAGGAAAACAATTGACTTTTGTATGTTAACCTTGTATACTACAATCTTGCTATAATTGCTTATTAGTTTAGGAGTTTTCTTTGTTCTTGGAGGTTTTCTACATATAAAATAATGTCATCTATGAAAAAGACAGTTTTATTTCTTCCTTCCCAGTCTGCACACCATTTATTTCTTTTTCTTATCTTATTACATTAACTAAAATTCCTAGTACAGTGTTGAATAGGAATGGTAAGAAGGGACATCCTTGCCATGTTCCTGATCTTAGCAGGAAAGTACCTAATTTCTCACCATTATGTGTGATTTCAGCCATAGAGCTTTAGTAGATTTTCTTTACTAAGTTGAGGAAGTTCCTCTCTACTCCTAGTTTGCTGAGAGTTTTTATCATGAACGGGTGATGGATTTTGACAAGTTCTTTTTCTTCATCTTTTTTTTTTTTTTTTTTTTTATTTATTTATTTTTTTTTTTGCAGTATGCGGGCCTCTCACTGTTGTGGCCTCCCCCGTTGCGGAGCACAGGCTCCGGACGCGCAGGCTCCGGACGCGCAGGCTCAGCGGCCATGGCTCACGGGCCCAGCCGCTCCGCGGCATATGGGATCCTCCCAGACCGGGGCACGAACCCGTATCCCCTGCATCGGCAGGCGGACTCTCAACCACTTGCGCCACCAGGGAGGCCCTCTTCATCTTTTTATATCATTTAATTTTTCTTCTTTAGCCTGTTGATGTGGTTTCAAATGTTGAACCAGCCCTGCATACCTGAAATAAATATCATTTAGTCATGATATGTAATTCTTTTTATACATTGTTGGATTTGATATGTTATCATTTTGTTGAGAATCTTTGCATCTACATTCTTGAGAGATATTGGTCTATAGTTTGACTTGCTTGAAATGTCTTTGGTTTTGTTATTAGGGTAATTTTGGCTTCATAGAATGAGTTAGGAAATATTTCCTCTGCTTCTGTCTCTAGACAAGATTGTAGAGTATCGGTATAATTTCTTCCTTATAATGTTTGGTAAAATTCACCTGCAAACCCATTTGGAGCTGATATTTTCTATTTTGAAAGTTATTATTTATTCAATTTATTTAATCAATAATAGGCCTTTTCAGATTATCTTTTTTTTTTCCGTCTGTGAGTTTTGGTAGATTATATCTTTTAAGAAATTGGTCCATTTCATCTAAGTTATCAAGTTTGTGGGCATAGTGTTGTTTATTATTTCCTTTATAATCCTTTTAATGCCCATGGGATCAGTATTGATGACTCCTCTTTCATTTCTGATATTAGTAACTTTTGTTTTCTCTCTGTTTTTCATTAGCCTAGCTTGAAATTTATCAATTTATTGATCTTTTCATAGAACAGGCTTTTGGTTTTGTTGATTTTTCTCTATTGATTTCTTATTTTCAATTTTATTAATTTCTTTGATTTTTATTATTACTTTCCTTCTGCTAACTTTGGACTTAATTTGCCCTTCTTTCTCTAGTACCCTAGGGTCAGGGCTTAGATTATTTTTTTAGATCTTTATTCTTTTCTAATATAAGCATTCAGTGCTATAAATTTCCCTCTAAATACTGCTTTCACTTCACCCTACAAATTAAGATAAGTAGTGATTTCATTTGCATTTAGTTCAAAATATTTTTTTAATTTCTCTTGAGTCTTATTCTAGGACCTTTGTGCTATTTTGGAGTATGTTTAATATACAAATATTTGGAATTTTCCAGCTATCTTTCTGTTATTGATTTCTGGTTTAATTTCACTGTGCTCTGAGAGCGTCTATAGTATGATTTCTGTTGTTTTATACTTTTAAGGTGTGTTTAATGGTCTAAAATGTGGTCTGTCTTAGTGAATATTCTGTGATCTTGAGAAGAATGTGTATTCTGCTGTTATTGTTAAAGTATTCTATAAATGCCAATTAGATCCAGCTGATTGATCATGCTGTTCAGTTCAACTACATCCTTACTAATTTTTGCCTGCTTCATCTTTCAGTGACTAATAGCAAAGTGTTGAAGTCTCTACCTGTAAAAGTGGGTTTACCTATTTCTTCTGCATTTTTACCAGATTTTGGTTCACATAATTTGATGTTCCATGGTTAGGCCAATACACATTAAGGATTGTTATGTCTTCTTTGAAAATTGACTCTTTTATCATTATATAATAACCACTTTTTATTCCTGATAATTTTCCTTGCTCTGAAGTCTGCTATGTCTGAAATATAGATACTCTGGCTTTCTTTTGATCAGTGTTGCCATGATATATCCTTCTCTATCTTCTTACTTTTAATTCATATGTATCTTCATTTTTAAAGTGGGTTTATTGTGGACGACATGTAGTTTGCTCTTGGTTTTTCATCCATTCTGACAGTCTCTGTGTTTTAATTGGTGTATTTTGACCATTGACATTTAAAGTGATTATTAATATAGTTGGATTAATAGCTACCATGTTTGTTGTTTTCTCTTCATTGCTCTTATTCCTTCTCTTTTTTTGTCTTTCACTCTTTTTGCCTTCTTTGGTTTTAATTGAGCATTTTATATAATTCCACTTTCTTAGCCTATTAATTATATATTTCCCCCCCCCAGTTGTTGTCCTAGAGTTTGCAGTAGACATTTACAACTAATCCAAGTCCACTTTCAAATAACACTACATCATACCTTGTTTTATTGTGCTTTACTTTAGTGGACTTCACAGATACTGCATTTTTTACAAATTGAAGATTTGTGGTAACCCTGTGTCAAGCAAGTCTTTTGGCGCCATTTGTCCAACAGCATTTGCTTACTTCATGTCTATGTCTCACATTTTGATAATTATCACAATATTTGAAATTTTTTATTGTTATTTGTTATGGTGATCTATGATCAGTGATCTTTGATGTTACTGCTATGATACACTAAAATCTCAGATGACAGTTAGCATTTTTTAGAACAATGTATTTTTAAATTAAGGTATGCACATTGTTTTATAAACATAATGCTATTGCACACTTCATAGACTACAGTATAGAGAAAACATAACTTTTACATGCTCTGGGAAACAAAAAATTTGTGCAACTTGCTTTTTTGTAATATTCACTTTATTGCAGTGGTCTGGAACTGAACCAGCAATATCTCTCAGGCATGCCTCTGTATCGTTTCACTGGGTGGTGCGAGTCTGTTATAACAAAGTATTCTTAATTCTTTCCTCCTATCTCTTATATCATTGCTGTCATTTATTTCATTTATCCATAGTATATAATGACCATATACATTGTTGCTGTTATTATTTTAACAAAACTATTGTCTGTTAGATCAATTAAGAATAAGAAAAAATTTTTTTTTCATTTACCTTCACTTATTCCTTCTCTAATGCTTTTTATTTTCTTTAAATGCATACAGGTTTCTTACCTGTATCATTTTCCTTCTCTCTGAAAAACTTATAACATTTCTTGCAGGATCACTGACAACAAATTCCCTCAATTTTTGTTGGTCTGAGAAAGTCTTTATTTCTTCTTCACTTTTGAAGGATGGTTTCTCTGGATATAGAATTCTAGGTTGGTGGGTTTTTTCCTCTTCAAGACTTTAAATGTTTCAATCCTCTTCTTCTTGTTTGCATGATTTCTGAGAAATCTGGTGTGCCTCTTATTCTTTCCCCTCTATAGGTAACTTTTTTTATTTCTAAGCCTTTTTTTCAAGATTTTTCTTTATCATTGATTTTCTGTAGTTTGAATATGATGTCCCTAGGTGTTGATTTTTTGGCACTTATCCTGCTGAATGTTCTCTGGGCTTTCTGGATCTGTTGATTAGTGTCTGACGTTAATTTTCGGAAATTCTCAGTCATAATTGCTTCAGATGTTTCTCCTTTTCCTTTCCTTCTTCTCCTTCTGGTAGTCCCATTACATGTATGTTATTCCATTTATAGTTATACCATAGTTCTTGAACATTCTGTTTTATTTTTTTCAGTATTTATTCTTTTTGTTTTGTTTTCCTTTTTGTTTTTTGAATTTTATTTTATTTATTTTTTTATACAGCAGATTCTTATTAGTTATCTATTTTATACATATTAGTGTATACATGTCAATCCCAATCTCCCAATTCATCCCACCACCACCACCACCCTCCCTTCCCCTCTTGGTGTCCATATGTTTGTTCTCTACATCTGTGTCTCTATTTCTGCATTGAAAACCAGTTCATCTGTACCATTTTTCTAGATTCCACATATATGCGTTAATATATGATACTTGTTTTTCTCTTTCTGACTTACTTCACTCTGTATGACAGTCTCGAGGTCCATCCACATCTCTACAAATGACCCAAGTTCATTCCTTTTTATGGCTGAGTAATATTCCATTGTATTTATGTACCACATTTTCTTTATCCATTTGTCTGCCAATGGGCATTTAGGTTGCTTCTGTGACCTGGCTATTGTAAATAGTGCCGCAATGCACACTGAGGTGCATGTGTCTTTTTGAATTATGGTTTTCTCTGGATATATGCCCAGTAGAGGGATTGCTAGATCATATGGTAATTCTATTTTTAGTTTTTTAAAGAACCTCCATACTGTTCTCCATAGTGGCTGTATCAATTTACATTCCCACCAACAGTGCAAGAGGGTTCCCTTTTCTCTACACCCTCTCCAGCATTTGTTGTTGGTAGATTTTCTGATGATGCCCATTCTAACCAGTGTGAGGTGATACCTCACAAATCAAAACCTCATTAGTAGTTTTTTTTTTTTTTTTCTGCGGTACGCGGGCCTCCCACTGCTGTGACCTCTCCCGTTGCGGAGCACAGGCTCTGGACATGCAGGCTCAGCAGCCATGGCTCACGGGCCCAGCTGCTCCGCGGCATGTGGGATCCTCCTGGACTGGGGCACGAACCCGTGTCCCCTGCATCGGCAGGCAGGCTCTCAACCACTGCGCCACCAGGGAAGCCCCTCATCAATAGTTTTGATTTGCATTTTTCTAATAATTAGTGATGTTGAGCAGCTTTTCATGCGCCTCTTGGCCATCTGTATGTCTTCTTTGGAGAAATGTCTATTTAGGTCTTCTGCCCATTTTTTGATTGGGTTTGTTTATTTAATATTGAGCTGCATGAGCTTCTTATATATTTTGGAGATTAATCCTTTGTCTGTTAATTTGTTTGCAAATATTCTCTCCCATTCTGAGGGTTGTCTTTTCGTCTTGTTTATGGTTTCCTTTGCTGTGCAAAAGCTTTGAAGTTTCATTAGGTCCCATTTGTTTATTTTTGTTTTTATTTCCATTACTCTAGGAGGTGGGTCAAAAAAAGGTATTGCTGTGATTTATGTCAAGGAGTGTTCTGCCTTTGTTTTCCTCTAAGAGTTTTATAGTGTCTGGTCTTACATTTAGGTCTTTAATCCATTTTGAGCTTATTTTTGTGTATGGTGTTAGGGAGAGTTCTAATTTCATTCTTTTACATGTAGCTGTCTAGTTTTCCCAGCACCACTTATTGAAGAGACTGTCTTTTCTCCATTGTATATCCTTGCCTCCTTCATCATAGATTAGTTGACCATAGCTGCGTGGGTTTATCTCTGGGCTTTCTATCCTGTTCCATTGATCTATATTTCTGCTTTTGTGCCAGTACCATACTGTATTGATTACTGTAGATTTGTGGTATAGTATGAAGTCAGGGAGTCTGATTCCTCCAACTCTGTTTTATTCCCTCAAGTTTGCTTTGGCTATTCAGAGTCTTTTGTGTCTCCATACAAATTTTAAGATTTTTTTGTTCTAGTTCTATAAAAAATGCCATTGGTAATTTGATAGGGATTGCATTGAATCTGTAGATTGCTTTGGGTACTGTAGTCATTTTCACAATATTGATTCTTCCAATCCAAGAACATGGTATATCTCTCCATCTGTTTGTGTCATCTTTGATTTCTTTCATCAGTGTATTATAGTTTTCTGAGTATAGGTCTTTTACCTCCTTAGGTAGGTTTATTCCTAGGTATTTTATTCTTTTTGTTGCAGTGGTGAATGGGAGTGTTTCCTTAATTTCTCTTTCTGATCTTTCGTTGTTAGTGTATAGGAATGCAAGAGATTTCTGTGCATTAATTTTGTATCCTGCAACTTTACCAAATTCATTGATTAGCTCTAGTAGTTTTCTGGTGGCATCTTTAGGATTATCTATGTATAGTATCATGTCTCAGTGTTTATTCTTATCTGTCTTCTGTTTTGGAAGTTTCTGTTGACATATCTTCAAGCGTCAGCCTATCCAGTCTTACAGTGTTTTGTTTTGTTTTGTTTTGTTTTGAACCTCTGGAATTTCTGTTTGGTTCTTTCTTACAGCTTCCATCTCTCTCTCCTTATACTGTTCATGTGTCTTGCATGTTGTCTATTTTTTCCATCAGATTCCTTAGTATTTTAATTATATTATTTTAAATCCTTGTCTGAGAACTCCAACGTCTCTGACATGTCTGATATCTGAGTCTGGTTGATGCTTGCTGCTGCTTCTCCTCAATTTTTTTTTTTACTTTTAGCATGTCTTCTTTTTTTTGTTTGTTTTTTGTTTTTGTTTTTGTTTTGGAAAGCCAGACATAAGATATTGGGTAAAAGGAACTGAGGTAAACTGGTCCATTGTAATCCCTTATTATTATACAGAAGCCCTATTGATGTGGTAGTGAGGTGTGGGGGAGGGAAGCATTCTATATGCTATGATTAAGTCTCAGTCTTTTCGTGAGCCCAGGTCCCTGGGCTATGATCTTCACAAATGCTTCTCAGGTGCTTTTCCCCCCCTTTAGGTGATATAAGAAAGCTAGAGGGGGCTGGAGTTAGGCAATTCCCTTCCTTCAAGTAAGACTTTGGGGACAGTTGGTTATTGCCCTTTCCCCACTTGATTAGACTCTGGTAAAATAGTCATGAGTGCAGCCTTTTGTTAAGGGAAACAAATTGCTCTGGGCTTATTGTAAAATGGTTATTTTTCCCTTCTTTCTGGAAGCAGGATGGAATTTTTCTGTGATCTTTCCCCTAAGATCCTGGTGGGGCTCCTGGTGGGGCTCCTGGTGGTGAAACTCACCAACGTGTTTGGCCACTCCCGCCCCACGCTCAGGCCTCCGGGAGTTGTGTTTATCTTTCAAGCTAGTTCATGCTCAGTCTCCAGCAATTAGTCAATTAGCCTTGAAGTGTTCCTATCAGATACTGGCTTTAGAGCGGGTTGCTGAGCAGTTTCTGTGCCAGGTAAGCTTTGGTTTTCTGTGTCTGCTTGTGGCTCTAGTTTTCAGGGTGGTTATCTGTCCAGTGACCTCCCGTGGATCTAAGAATAGTTGTTGATATTCAGTCTTTTGCCTTTTTCTTGTGAGAATGGGAGTGACAACTTCCAAGCTTCTACGTGTTAGACTAGAACCCAAATGTCTAGAAGCATTATTTTTAATTGCTGAATAGTATTTCATCATGTGGATGTATGTCTAACTCTTGACAAAATTTTCTTTTGAAAGAAGAAAAGATCTTTTAGTTCAGTCAGAGACCCAAGTATAAATATCACAGAATTTTTTGCTTTTTTACCCTGGGAATTCATTTTATTTTACATGTTTGTAATTCTATTTATTAACTTAGGCTTTTTAGATTCTTCTTATTAAGTCTTCCCTTCCATACCTTCAGGAGTAAATATGAAGTATTTGATGGTAATCATTTTGGAGGCTTTCCATTTAAAATTTTTACATGAATCTAAAAGCAAAATTTAGTCATTTCTTCTACAAGGAAACTATCTTTATTTTGGGTTATCTTCAAGAAGGCACAGTTCATTAACTAAATAAATTAATGAGCATTTGAACTTTTATTTCACTTTTAGTTATTAAGCTTCTTAGTAAGGATTGCCTTAAATTCTGCTAATCCCCCAGTTGTGGGTCCTTATCACTGAAAACCTGGAACTGGGTAGCAGGGTAGGTTGCTTGCTTTAATCTGCTTGTGTGTTCTCAGGAAAGCAGCATTTCACTTTTCCCGCTCTAATGGAGTAGTCAAGGTCATTTAATCATAGGTGAAATATGAAATGACACTCGGCAGCTCATCATACTCTAACTTAAAACTTAAAAAAAAAGCTGTATCTATTGGCTGTAGTTTATAAATATCAAAATGGTTAGGCCATTCATTATGGCTGTTATCTTGCTCTCTCTACATCCCCAGCTCGACCAGTCCCTGGTCATTCACATGACTAGCCAATTCTTTTCATTATAGGGCTCAACTATTCCCTGGTAATTGATGAGCCCACCTGACCTCAATTTCTCCCAGAATGGTAGTCTCCTTCTCTCCCAAGGAGTGGAGCCTGCTGCCATGTCCTCTCCACCATCTGCTGCACCTGGTAGGGTGTGGCTCCAGCACACTTTTAAGCTCTCCCTGTCCAATAAGCCATTGATGTTTCTGTTGTTGTCTCTGGGCTCTTTCTTCAGTCTCAAGGCTGGCCCACTATAAGGTTTGTAGGCCTGCAAGGTGCAGCCAACACTTTATATTGTATTTTGTAGTATTTTTGAGGTTTTTGATGTTTGGTCAGTGTAATAGATTTAGGAATGGTTTTCTATCAACCTTGAGATAGTAACACACTGTGTTGGACCTGAGCATATGAATATAGTAATAAACAGTTCAGATGTTTGTCTTCTTTCCCCTATGGCAGGGGTCCCCAATATTGGTCCAAGGCCTGTTAGGAACAGGGTTACCCAGCAGGAGGTGAGCCGTGGGTGAGCAAGTGAAGTTTCGCCTGCCGCTCCCCATCTCTCCCCATTGCATGCATAACCACCTGAGCCATCCACCACCCCATCCTTAGAAAACTTGTCTTCCACAAAACCTGTCCCTGGTGCCAAAAAGGTTGGGGACCACTGCCCTATGGAACCATTAAACTATTAGGAGGGCAGAGAATGCCTTAATATCAACAGTCTTGATTTTGCTTGTATAAATATGGTTAGGTGGATAAGGCCTTAGAAAATCAGCCCCCCATGAAATCTGCATTCAGAGTCCTGACTTTTGACCTTGATGCTTATTCTGAAACTCACTTGGACTGGGGGTTGTTTATTTTTTATCCTCATAATATACTTTATTTCTCTATTTTTGGACTATATCTAACATTGACATTTAATGAAAGACATCTGTGTAGATTTTTCATTTGGTTAAAGGAAGGAATGTAAAAACATGAAAGAAAAAAAATCAGTCATGTATTTCAGTTTTCCAGTGTTTTTGCAAATTCTGTAGACATTTTAAAACAATGCTGTCCAGTCGAACTTTCTGCAGTGATGGCACTGTTCTTTTGTGCTATTCAGTATGATAGTCACTAGCTATATATGGGTATTGAGCCTTTGAAATGTGGCTAACATTTTTAAAGTACAGATTTTAAAATTTTATGTAATTTTAATTAAACTTAAGTAGGCACTTTTGGCTAGTGGCTACCATTTTGGGTAGCACAGACTTAGACTTTTGTTTATTGATTGGTTGGTTTTCTTAATGTCTATAAAATTGGTTGTGTGTGCCTTGCTGCAGGAAAAGTTTAAGGACAAGTCTTTCATCCAAAGAAAGCTATCCAAAAGAGAAATTGGCACAAAAACTATAGACTTGGTTATATATAGAACCTGAAAGAATTGTCCAAGAGATAGTTTAAAGCATAATAAATTTGCTACACAGATTAAATGGACTTCTTCCCAGAACAGTGGAACAGCAGTCTAGGAATTGAAGACAGTGTCTGCTAACAGGAGGGAGAGAGAGGGAGCCAGTAGGGAGAGAGAGAGAGGAAGGGAGGATATGGATGAATGTAGGAGTTATTTGTTGAAATTTTAGACATTCTAAATGAGATATTATTACTGCACTGGCTTTCTAATACAGTAGGGGAAAAAACTGATCTGCTTTCTACAGTGAATACTCATGAGTTACAGTTAAATAAACAGTGCTCTGCAAAATCTGCTTATTCCTCCATGACAATTAACTTTCAGATTAAAGATGGAAAGACCTAAAAGTAGAAAATAAAAAGTTAAATTTACAGATTTGGATACTACTGAAAGTGTTACATAATTCAGATCCTTTATGATAAACTCAAGGATTTTTCCAATTATTGGTGGTCCTAAAATATAATTTGAAATTAAAGAATCTACTTTCCTATAGTATAGTCCGGTGTAAGGGGATCTCCACCCTCGTGGGAAGGTGGCAGATTGTGATGCTGGGAGAGGAGGTCAAGCAGCAGTGCCTGGGTAATGTGTAAGGAGTAAAACCTCATCTAGGTGGGCAGTAATATTTTTTTTTCTCCAAAGCTTTATTTCTCTCTTACTTTCTTTCCTTCAGCATTTATTTTTCTCTGATTACATTTCTCTTGCTTTTTATCTATCCCAAAGGATTATCATCCAGTTCTATGGGCATAGTAACATATTTAAATGCTTTGACCAGTTAAACCCAAGCAAAACAAAACGCAAAGCCCCATCTTACCTCAGTCAATCTGTTAATATATTTCGTTTCACCTTTATCTACTTCTTAGCATTTCTAAAGCAACTGTGCAGCTGTTTACTTTCTTGGAGAGAAAAAACAGATTGCCCACAATCTGCCAGATTTCAGTGTTATAGTCTGGGTGTGACATTTCTTTATATAATGATTCCAGGAGAACATACTTACTATATTTACAGTTTAAAATGTAGGAGCACCACAACAGTAACATAGAAGGAAGTTGCAAGTTTTAGATAATGAGATGCTTAGCCAGGTTTGGACAGACTGCACTGGAAACTAATTCCTAAAACCCATGTGGGTGGATGGAATTTTGGCCAGGTCAGTGGCACTTGGGAGGATTAAGATAGGAGGAAGTGTTGAATTCCAGAGGTGGGACATGGCAGTATTAGAAAAATATTTCTGTTGCATCCTTTGATGTGCTGGGGACAGAATAGTAAAAGGGCTTAACAGCAAGAATCCTTAATCTCACACCTCACTTTATTTATTTATTTTTAACATCTTTATTGGAGTATAATTGCTTTACAAAGGTGTCTTAGTTTCTGTTTTATAACAAAGTGAATCAGCTATACATACACATATATCCCCATATCTCCTCCCTCTTGTGTCTCCCTCCCATCCTCCCTATCCCACCCCTATAGGTGGTCACAAAGCACCGAGCTGATCTCCCTGTGCTATGCAACTGCTTCCCGCTAGGTATCTATTTTACATCTGGTAGTGTATATATGTCCATGCCACTCTCTCACTTCGTCCCAACTTATGCTTCGCCCTCCCCATGTCCTCAAGTCCATTCTCTACATCTGTGTCTTTATTCCTGTCCTGCCCCTAGGTTCTTCAGAACCTTTTTTCCTTTTTTTTTAGATTCCATATGTATGTGTTAGCATATGGTATTTGTTTTTCTCTTTCTGACTTACTTCACTCTGTATGACAGACTCTAGGTCTATCCACCTCACCACAAATAACTCAATTTCGTTTCTTTTTATGGCTGAGTAATATTCCATTGTATATATGTGCCACATCTTCCTTATCCATTCATCTGTCAATGGACACGTAGGTTGCTTCCATGTCCTGGCTATTGTAAATAGAGCCTCAATGAACATTCTGGTATATGACTCTTTTTGAATTATTGTTTTCTCAGGATATATGCCCAGGAGTGGGATTGCTGGGTCATATGGTAGCTCTATTTTTAATTTTTCAAGGAACCTCCATACTGTCCCCCATAGTGGCTGTATCAATTTACATTTCCACCAACAGTGCAAGAGTGTTCCCTTTTCTCCACACCCTCTCCAGAATTTACTGTTTGTACATTTTTTGATGATGGCCATTCTGATTGGTGTGAGGTGATATCTCATTGTAGTTTTGATTTGCATTTCTCTAATGAGTAAAGATGTTGAGCATCCTTTCATGTGTTTGTTGGCAATCTGTATATCTTCTTTGGAGAAATGTCTATTTAGGTCTTCTGCCCATTTTTGGATTGGGTTGGTGCTTTTTTTGATATTGAGCTGCATGAGCTGCTTGTATATTTTGGAGATTAATCCTTTGTCAGTTGCTTCATTTGCAAATATTTTCTCCCATTCTAAGGGTTGTCTTTTTGTCTTGTTTATGTTTTTCTTTGCTGTGCAAAAGCTTTTAGGTTTCATTAGGTCCCATTTGTTTATTTTTGTTTTTATTTCCATTTCTCTAGGAGGTGGGTCAAAAGGGATCTTGCTGTGATTTATGTCATAGAATGTTCTTCCTCTGTTTTCCTCTAAGAGTTTTATAGTGCCTGGCCTTACATTTAGGTCTTTAATCCATTTTGAGTTTATTTTTGTGTGTGTTGTTAGGGAGTGTTCTAATTTCATAGTTTTACATGTAGCTGTCCAGTTTTCCCAGCGACAGTTATTGAAGAAGCTGCCTTTCTCCATTGTATATTCTTGCCTCCTTTATCAATGGTAAGGTGACCATATATGAGTGGGTTTATCTCTGGGCTTTCTATCCTGTTCCATTGGTCTATATATCTGTTTTTATTCCAGAACCATACTGTCTTGATTACTGTAGCTTTGTAGTATAGGCTGAAGTGTGGGAGGCTGATTCCTCCAGCTCCGTTTTTCTTTCTCAAGATTGCTTTGGCTATTTGGGGTCTTTTCTTTTCACATACAAATTGTGAATTTTTTTGTTCTAGTTCTGTGAAAAATGCCATTGGTAGTTTGATAGGGATTGCATTGAATGTGTAGATTGCTTTGGGTACTAGAGTCATTTTCACAATGTTGATTCTTCCAATCCAAGAACATGGTATATCTCTCCATCTGTTTGTATCATCCTTAATTTCTTTCATCAGTGTCTTATAATTTTCTGCATACAGGTCTTTTGTTTCCTTAGGTAGGTTTATTCCTAGGTATTTGATTCTTTTTGTTGCAATGGTAAATGGGAGTGTTTCCTTAATTTATCTTTCAGATTTTTCATCATTAGTGTATAAGAATACAAGAGATTTCTGTGCATTAATTTTGTATCCTGCAACTTTACCAAATTCATTGATTAGCTCTAGTAGTTTTCTGGGAGCATCTTTAGGATTCTCTGTGTGTAGTGTCATATCATCTGCAATCCGTGACAGGTTTACTTCTTCTTTTCCGATTTGTATTCTTTAATTTCTTTTTCTTCTCTGATTGCTGTGGCTAAAACTTCCAAAACTATGTTGAATAATATTGGTTAGGGTGGACTACCTTGTCTTGTTTCTGATCTTAGTGGAAATAGTTTCAGTGTTTCACCATTGAGAACGATGTTGGCTGTGGGTTTGTCATATATGGCCTTTATTATATTGAGGTAATTTCCCTCTATGCCTGCTTTATGGAGGGTTTTTATCATAGCTTGGTGTTGAATTTTGTCAAAAGCTTTTTCTGCATCTATGGAGATGATCATATGGTTTTTCTCCTTCAGTTTGTTAGTATGGTTTATCACGTTGATTGATTTGCATATATTGAAGAATCCTTGCATTTCTGGGATAAACTCCACTTGATCATGGTGTATGATCTTTTGAATGTGCTGTTGGATTCTGTTTGCTAGTATTTTGTTGAGGATTTTTGCATCTATGTTCATCAGTGATATTGGCCTGCAGTTTTCTTTCTTTGTGACATCTTTGTCTGGTTTTGGTATCACGGTGATGGTGCCCTCGTAGAATTAGTTTGGCAGTGTTCCTCCTTCTGCTATATTCTGGAAGAGTTTGAGATGGATAGGTATGAGTTCTTCTCTAAATATTTGATAGAATTCGCCTATGAAACGATCTGGTCCTGGGCTTTTGTTTGTTGGAAGATTTTTCATCACAGTCTCAATTTCAGTGCTTGTGATTGGTCTGTTTATATTTTCTATTTCTTCCTAGTTCAGTCTCGGAAGGTTGTACTTTAGTAAGGATGTGTCCATTTCTTCCAGGTTGTCCATTTTATTGGCATAGTGTTGCTGGTAGTAATCTTTCATGATCCTTTGTATTTCTGCAGTGTCAGTTGTTACTTCTCCTTTTTCATTTCTAATTCTATTGATTTGAGTCTTCCCCCTTTGTTTCTTGACGAGTCTGGCTAATGGTTTATCGACTTTTTAATCTTCTCAAAGAAGAAATTTTATTGATCTTTGCTATTGTTTCCTTCATTTCTTTTTCATTTTTTCCTGATCTGATCTTTATGATTTCTTTCCTTCTGCTAACTTTGGGGTTTTTTTATTCTTCTTTCTCTAATTGCTTTAGGTGTAAATTTATGTTGTTTATGTGAGATGTTTCTTGTTTCTTGATGTAGGATTGTATTTCTATAAACTTCCTTCTTAGAACTGCTTTTGCTGTATCCTGTAGATTTGGGGACATCACGTTTTCATTGTCATTTGTTGCTAGGTATTTTTTGACATCCTCTTTGATTTCTTCAGTTACCTCTTGGTTATTTAGTAGTGTATTGTTTAGCCTCCATGTGTTTGTGTTTTTCCCAGATTTTTTCCTGTAATTGATATCTAGTCTCTTAGCATTGTGGTCGGAAAAGATACTTGATATGATTTCAATTTTATTAAATTTACCAAGGCTTGGTTTGTGACCCAAGATATGATCTATCCTGGAGAATGTTCCATGAGTACTTGAGAAGAAAGTGTATTCTGTTGTTTTTCGATGGAGTGTTCTATAAATATCAATTAAGTCCATCTTATTTAACTTATCATTTAAAGCTTGTGTTTCCTTATTTATTTTCATTTTGGTTGATCTGTCCATTGGTGAAAGTGGGGTGTTAAAGTCCCCTCCTCTGATTGTGTTACTGTCGCTTTCCCCTTTTATGACTGTTAGCATTTGCCTTATGTATTGAGGTACTCCTATGTTGGGTGCATAAATATATCTTCTTCTTGGATTGATCCCTTGATCATTATGTAGTGTTCTTCTTTGTCTCTTGTAATAGTCTTTATTTTAAAGTCGATTTTGTCTGATATGAGAATTGCTACTCCAGTTTTCTTTTGGTTTCCATTTGCATGGAATATGTTTTTTCATCCCCTCACTTTCAGTTTTTATTTGTCCCTGTGTCTGAAGTGTGTCTCTTGTAGACAGCATTTGTATTGGTCTTGTTTTTGTATCCATTCAGCCAGTCTATGTCTTTTGGTTGGAGCATTTAACCATTTATATTTAAGGTAGTTATCAGTATGTGTGTTCCTATTACAATTTTCTTCATTGTTTTGGGTTTGTTATTGTAAGGCTTTTCCTCCTCTTGTGTTTCCTGCTTAGAGAAGTTCCTTTAGCATTTCTTGTAAAGCTGGTTTGGTGGTCTGAGTTCTCTTAGCTTTTGCTTGTCTGTAAAGGTTTCAATTTCTCCATCGAATCTGAATGAGATCCTTGCTGGGTAGAGTTATCTTCATTGTAGGTTCTTCCCTTTCATCACTTTCAATATGTCCTGCCAGTCCCTTCTGGCTTGCAGAGTTTCTGCTGAACAATCAGCTGTTAACCTTATGGGGATTCCCTTGAATGTTATTTGTTGTTTTTCCCTTGCTGCTTTTAATATTTTTTCTTTGTATTTAATTTTTGGTAGTTTGATTAATATGTGTCTTGGCATGTTTCTCCTTGGATTTATCCTGTATTGGACTCCCTCACCTTCCTGGACTTGATTGACTATTCCCTTCCCCATATTAGGCAGGTTTTCAACTATAATCTCTTCAAATGTTTTCTCAGTCCCTTTCTTTTTCTCTTCTTCTTCTGGGACCCCATAATTCAAATGTTGGTGCATTTAATATTGTCCCAGAGGTCTCTGAGACTGTTCTCAATTCTTTTCATTCTTTTTTCTGTATTCTGCTTTGTGGAAATAGTTATTTCCACTATTTTATCCTCCGGGTCACTTATCCCTTCTTTTGTCTCAGTTATTCTGCTATTAATTCCTTCTAGAGAATTTTCAGTTTCATTTATTGTCACACCTCACACACACACACAGAAAAATGTCCAAAAGAGCTTTGGGAAGGTGCTTGAGTGTTCCCAGTGGCTAGTTTAGCCATGCCAACGGCAGCAACAACAAACACCATGTCTCTGATGCCTCCCTCATCCCAGTTTATAGAGAAGTGGTAACGTTTCTATGCTGCAGACGTGCCCTTCACATGTGGTCACTTTGCCCGCTGGTCATCTTACTTTAGCATTTGGTCAATAAGAAATTCTGCCCTGGTTCTTCCTTTTGAGTTCTGGCTGTTTTCTCATATTTTCCCTTCTGAAAACTCCTGTTGCTGTCGTGAACTGGGCAACAAAAACTCCAAAGTCCTGATCTTAAACAATCTTCCTGCAGATCTATCTATGACAAGCGTGGTACTGTTGTGGGTGTGTTGGAAAGGCACACTTCATCACTTTCTGTGATGTCTTTGTAGAATATATTAATATCCATAGAATATAATTAGAGCACATTTTAGGTGTAAAATTAGACGTTATAGTGTGTGTTTTTGAATAAACTTCAAAGACACCAGAAGTATATAAAGAAATCTGAAATTCCATATTCAGCAATATGGTAGTTTTGATATCCTGATAACATTTTACCAAACACCTGGAGGAGCTGGATGAAATGGAAACGTATAGCTGGATGTCCAAGAAAGTTAGGGAAATCTCCACGTGCAAAAAAAAAAAAAAAAAAAAAAAAAAATTGCAGTAGGAATGCAGGTAAGAAACTGGCTCTCATGCTTCAGCTATTCTGAGGACAGCTTCTAATCTTGGTAACCAAGAGGCTTAATGTTTTTAGGTTCTTTTTTTTTTTTTAAGGGAAAACCGCAGTAAAGAATACAATATATATTAGAACACGATACATTGTCTCACACACACCACTGAGCAGCAGCTCTTGTAGCAATGTACAGAGTTCTTACTAAGGATCAATGCTAATGTACTCTTTGTTCTGTTGTATTCCATTCTGTTTTATTATAAAATGCTGCTATCTTGGTGGTTCTCAATCTTGGCTGTCCATTCAGGTCACCTGGGAGCTATAACAATATACGTTGCTGGCTACCACCCTCTGTGATTCTGATTTAATTGGTCCTGGTTTGTGGCCTGGGAGTCAGGGTTTTAAAAGCTCTCTGGGTGATTCTAACACATAGTCAAGGTTGAGAACCACAGCACTAAACTGATTTCACTATCTACTAATAGGGCTTGACAGTGGTTTGAAACACACTGATCTAAGGGGATATACCTTTAATGAAATAGTAGACTAAATAGAAAATCTCCCACCACAGAAGGAAACCAAACAAACAGGAAACATACAATCTCCCAGCCTGGGTGGTATGGTGGGGTCCAAAGTGGTCTCCCTTGAAGAATTTATAACCACTGGCTAATCATACATGCTTTTAAATTTACACTACTGCCCGTTGAGAGACCAACATTTTAAATCCCTGGTATGTGACACTCTGAGTCACCTGGCAGAGCAGATGCAAATCTCTCCAGAGGGGCACACCTCAACCCAGGTCCAGCAGGAGGTCTTTCTGACCTAAGATGTACACCTTTCCCCACCCCATTCTCAATCATCCAAGGCTGCCAAATGCATAAAGATACAAACCGCCAAGAGAGAAAGCAGAAATAACAAACAGAAAAATTGAACACTAGGCCCCTCAAAACTTCAAATATGCAGAATAAGAAATAAATATGTCTAAATTGATTGAAGAAAGATATAAGCATAAAGCAGAAGTACACTGTCATAAAGACTGGGGGAAACTTTAAAAGTGCCAAGCAGGGGGCCTCCCTGGTGGCGCAGTGGTTAAGAGTCCGCCTGCCGATGCAGGGGATACGGGTTCGTGTCCCAGTCTGGGAGGATCCCATATGCCGCGGAGCGGCTGGGCCCGTGAGCCATGGCCGCTGGGCCTGCGCATCCGGAGCCTGTGCTCCGCAACGGGAGAGGCCACAACAGTGAGAGGCCCGCATACCGCAAAAAGAAAAAAAAAAAAAAAAAAAAAAAGTACCAAGCAGGAATCTCAGTGGTTAAGTATCAGATTAGACACAGCTATCTCACAGAGAATTAGTAAACCAGAAGATAGAGCTAAAGAAATATTTCTTGAATGGTGTATATTCTTTATGTCTAGAATTAGATAGAAAATATGAAAGAAATTAAGAGACACATGAGTACAGTGAGAACGTACAAGTACCTCAGATTAGACTTCCAGAAGAAGAAAATAATGAAAATGGTGTTGTGGCTTAGAATTTTTAAAAACTGATGAGACATGAATCCTCAGATTCAGGAAGCCAAATAAATGACAAAAGGGTAAAGAAAAACAAATATATATGTAGACATATTGTAGTAAATTTTAGAACATCAAGTAAAAGATCTTAAAAGGAATCAGAAAAAGAAAAGAAACTTGTCACAGTGATTACTACCCCTATTTAGGTAGACATCCCAACTTCAAAAAGACAGAAGCTGAAATACAGTGGCATGTCTGCAAAGTGTTGCAAGAAGGTAATCTTCTTGACAATTTAGAATTTTATAGCTACCTAAATTCCATTTAAAAACAAGGTCAAAGTAAAGGCATTATTAGATAATCACAAAGTAAGGGTATTTACCACCGACGGATCCTCCCTAAAGGGACTTCTAAAGGATGTCCTTCAGAAAGAAGGTTTAGATTTAAGTTCTACAGCCCATGTAGCACTTGGGGGAAGAGGGTTATTGAACTTAAAGTCTAAATTTCTTGTTGGAAGTTGTAAAGATAACCAGTAAAAGAAAACTAGAATGCATATAACACCCAAGCAAATGGAGAATAGAAAAATGTGTGGTATGGAGGAAGCATATAACAAATAGGGCAACTAGAAATTCACAATAGTATGATAGAAACAAACCCACAGATACTAGTAATTGCAGTAAATGAGATTATTATTTTTCTTTTAAATTCTACCTATATAAAGTTGACAGATATATCTAAAGTACATGAACAGGTTGAAAATAAAAGACTGGGAAAAGATACATCAGGCAAACACTAATCAAAAGAAGGTTGGTATAGCTTTGTTAATACCAAATAAAATTAGTCTTTAAAGCAAAAACTTTATTAGGAGTGAAAAAGATCATTACATAACATAAAGGTACAGTTCACCAGAAAGATTTAAGAATTCTAAACTTGTCTGTGTATGTCTAATTATATAACTTCAAAATACATAAAATAATGAATAAATCCTAAGCAGAAGTTTACACATGTACCATCACAGAGGGAGACTAATACACCTCAGCTTTTAATAGGTCATGCAGACCAAAAGTTAGTAAGAATATAAATGACTTATACATGATTTGAATAACAATTAATAACCCCGATCTTATAAACATATATTCAGCCCTGTACCCAGCAATTAGTGAATATACATTGTTTCTAATTTTCATAAACTTTTTCAGTAATTGACCAGATGTGATATGAGAAATGTCTTAGTAGATTTCCTAGAATTAGCATCATTGTATAGTGTGTGTTTCAGGACAATAATGCAGAGAAGTTAGAAATCAAAATTCTAAACATAACTAAATTTAAACCAAAAACATCCCACTTTAGCCTTCCTGCTTCCTAGCAATAACTGCTATTTCCATAGCAAAAACTCCATGATAATAATAGGTTTGTATTCTTCCAAACTGTATATCAGTATAGACTTTTTAAATAGATAATTCTTATGATTACAACATCCTGTTTGTCTTTTAACTCAGCAGATTATCACAGATAGGCTTCCATGGAAGTACCTACAGGTGTCCTTCTTTAATAGATTACTGATATAACTTTCTATCTAAAACAAAAGCTTCATAAAAGAGGCGCATGACCTTGGGTGGACTCTCTTTGCCCCCAGTGAACAATTATCTAACAGCCTGTCCTTCCAAAACTCAACTGAGAAAAAATCAAAACTGTCAGCGAGTAGCAAAAAATATAGGTTTTAAAGCTGAAGTGTGCTTTACTCATAGAAAAAATAATTGGCAGCCTCAATGAGAGATTTTTTGCCTTTCGTTAGACACTATTTTAGCACAGCTTGGAATCCCGTTTCTCCAATAGCTGCAAATTAGAAAGGGAAGGACACTGCTGAAGTGGGATAACAGCAGTTAGTGACAACCTGTCTGCATGGGAATAGGACAAACAAAGCAATGAGAAAGCTACTACATTAGACACCACAGTCTAATGCTTTTTCATTTGGGGACAAGCATCACTCCTCAGTGCAGTGTCACTATCACAGCAGAACAAATACCTAGAGTCAACTAGAGAGAGAGACAAGTTTTTTTCATGAGTCGAAAAGGAACTCCTGTGTAGTCAAGTCAGGAGGACTGGGACGTTTAAGTAGTGAATTTTAGAAAAAAATATGTAAGCAGTCAAGATGATTTGATGCAGAAAGTTAGCTGGTTATTTGGCATTTAATGATCAGAAATTCCCCTATGTGGGCTTTGGCAAGACTCTGCATCAACCTGGACTACTGCTTCCTGGGATTCAGTGGCTGCGTCTGTGCTTCTCAGCTGAGGTAGATTCTCCTCCTTCCTGCCGTCATTCAGCAACATCCTCCTTGAGTGCCTTCTGGAACAGGCCTTGCCAGATGCTGTCACAGCTGATGGATGCAATTAAAGAAAACTTGGACCAAGGACCCAGCTCGAGGGCTCACAGTCTAGGAGGAGAGCGGGAGGATGTGCCACACCAACAACGATCTAAATTAGAAAGGGACAGAAAATGCTATGATAGTATGAAAGTGTCATTTGAACAGGACCTTAAGAATATGTAACAGTTGTGAACCAAGGGATTGATGTGCGACAGACTGAAGAGAGAATACACAAGTTAGTTGTTCTGTTTGGGAACATAGTGTGTAGTCAGAAGGGCAGTTTGGAGACTCATTTAGTGGACCCCAAATGCCAGCATAAGAGATTTTTAAAGTGTTTTCAAGAAAAGAATGACTGATTATTTAAATGCCCGAGCACATGGGGGTCTTTAATATAGTACCAACAGTCAATTTAAAATGTTTCTGCTTCAGTGGAAGTCTTGTAGGTTATTTTCGGCATTTGGTCACCTAATGTTCATTGTTCTCATGGAGAAAGAACTTTAAAATCATTATGAGGTGCTTCATGGGGACTACGTAAGGAATGTCTTGCTTCCTGAGTCTACATTGGTTTGAAGAGTTAAAAAAGAACATGAACACAAGGATCTCAAATTATCCATTGCATAAAATATTTAATTTCTTATGAATAAGTGGATTTTACTAAAATTATTTTTCTGCCCTCAAGGGCTCTCAGGAAAGCAATTTAATGAAGTACTGATTTTAGAAGCTTTTAAAATTTTTGTAGTAGAAATAATCTGTGAAGACCTGTGAAATAAGTCCATGGGTAGCAAGTCTTGAAACCTGGATGCCAGTTGGCAAAGCTCAGATTTACTTAAGAGGGGAAGCCTGAGTGTGTGGTTGGAAGTAAGAAGACCTGGGTTCTAACTCCTGTCTGATGATCATTACTTTTCTCACCTTGGACAGTCAGTTCACATGTCTAGGCCTGTTTCTTTAGCTATTATTGAGATGGTTGAACTGGATGGCTTGTAAGATTCATTTATCAGTTCATAAGTGTAGGAAAGTAAGACAATAAATAAGTAGAGAAAAAACTTCAGAAAGAAGAAATTTAAGTTTTAGTCATTAGTGTACTCCAATTTTCTCTAAACTGAAAGTAACAGAGAGGGGATTAGTTTCTTAATTTAATTATTAAAAAATTTTTATTGAAATAAAGTTCATTTACAATGTTGTGTTAGTTTCAGATGCACAGCAAAGTAATTCAGTTATACATATATAGATATATATTCTTTTTTTATATTTTCTTCCATTATAGTTATTACAAGATATTGAGTATCGTTCTCTGTGCTATACAGTAGGTCCTTGTTTATTTTATATATAGTAGTGTGTATATGTCAATCCCAAACTCCTAAGTCTAAGTTATTTCTCCATCTTTTTTTTTTTTTTGAAACTTCATTTTTTGGCTGCACACGCGGCTTGTGGGAGATCTTAGTTCCCCGACCAGGGATTGAACCTGCTCCCTCAGTAGTGAAAGCGCAGAGTCCTAACCATTGTACTGCCAAGGGCACATCCTGTTTTATTTAATAAGTGTTTTGTTGATTGCCACTTAAAATCAGGTGACTGTGTTACTTACCAGCCTTATCAACTAGTTCACTTTCTTCAGAGGCCTTTGTTACCTTTTGTCCTGTGGATTTTGTAATCAGACCCTTTGGAGCTAAGCTGTATTTCCATTTATCTGTGGCATACATACATGGTAATAACTTGGGGTATTTAATACAGCAATAACAGTTGTTTTGAAATTGTTTTCAATTATATATATGTTGCAGTACATAATCTATAAGCTATTTCCAGCATTTTGTCACTTAATCTTCATTTTTCACAAACGGAAAGAATTTTAGAATCATTAGGTGCTGCTTCATTGGGATTATGTAAGAAATATCTTTCTTCTAGAGTCAAAATTGAACTGAAGAGTTAAGAAAAGAACAAAAACACAAGAATCACAAATTAATATATAGTATCCTACACATTAAGGAATTTGTCATTTTATCTTGGGAAAAGGGATTAATAACAATTTTAATTAATTTGATAGGTTTAGAATCATTGAACCAAAACTAATAAAAATCAGATTTTCTTTGCATTCACTAAATTTCATTAATTTGTTAATGTTGAGACCCATAAGCAACCAGCAAATTGCCACATATTACAACACAAAACAATACAAACTAGAAGTGAGAACATGGGGATAAATATTCTCAGTAATGTATTTATCTTACTATTTGGCTACATGACAAAATGCACCTGTATTAAGTTTGATTTATCCGGCCTTTATGTTCCTATTTAAAGCAAATAACTTCCAAAATTGAAATCTCTTTAGTGATTAAGCATATAGAATTTAAACTTGTTGAAATTTAGTATTCAAACATTTATTGGGCTCCTACTGGAACCAAGTATTGAGCTAGTCAGTGGGATTTAAGAGACTTTCCCTCTTTGGATTCTTAATGACCAGTGGAAGAGGCAAATAAATAACAAAATAAAATTACAGTTTAACACAAATGCTGTGACATCTGTAAGGACTTGTGCCTCAGGGAAGTAAGGGATACTTCTCAGATGGGATGGATGTTGAAGATGGAGAAGTGAGATAAGGACAATTAGAAGCCAAGGGACAAAAGCAGCGGAGTTCGGCATGTAGCTGGTGATGGGAAGAAATGGCAAGAATGGTGGGTTGGACCAAGTTGTATATGGCCTTGGATATTATGCTAAGGAGCTGGGACTTTTCTTTTTAACAGGGAGCCATCCAAGATTATGAGACAAAATAGCATTGTTAGATTTATGTTTTAGAAACATAACTCAGGGAACATAGAGAGGAGGAGGATGCAGAGAGAGAGGCTGGGACAAGGAGGCTGGGAAAATGTCTATTGCAATTGACTAAGCCTCCATCATCCCAGACCTAGAATACAACAGTGAGAATGGGCAATCTTTCACTTGTTTATTCACTAAAAAAATCTATTGTTTATCTACTATGCATCAGTCACAATACTAACCAGCACTGGGCATGTAGCTTTGAACCAGAAACAGTGTGCACCCCTATGGACAAGTGGTGGGTGGTAAACTGCAGTGCAGGAGCCATGAGTCCATCCAGAAGAGGCTGCCTGACTCACTCTTAGGAGGAAGAGGGGCATAAGTGTTAAGACATGACTTTGTAGACTGGATTCGAAGGACCAGAAGCCAGGCTAAAGGGGGGATTAAGGTATAAGAAGAAAGGACAGCATGTGCAGAGGCCTGGAGGGGTGAGAGCAATATATATCCCATGAATTGTGAAAGTTCTTCAGCTGGAGTTTAGAATCCAAGTGTGAGACAAGCAGGAATTAAGACCGGAGAGGCTAGGTGAAGAAGAAATGGCTCAGTTTAGGAATGTTTGCAGGTGGATGCCTCAGAACATCACGGTTCCTTGATTGTAGGGATGAGGCATAAAGGTCACCCTCAACTTGTCTGATTCAGGGCAGCTTGGTGTCTGGAGATACCCTTGACAGAGGAGAGGGGTCTGGATGGAGGACAGCAGTGTGCTGCAGAAATGGCACAGATTGGAAGCTGTACTATTTATATGTCTCAGTGCTGACTGACCTGAGCTTCCCCAGAGGCTGGTGTGCACCCCTGCACCCCAAGTGTCATGGTGAACACTGTACTTCTTGTCTCTCCTTGGAGCCAGGGGGATTAGGACACAGACCTGCAGGAAGCCTGCTGCTCCTCTTAGCCAACCCCCAAATAGCCCCTGAAATAGTTTTCTCCCTTGCACCCCACATTGTACTGAGTTCAGTGTGTGTCTTCATTACCTATACATCACATTCTGTTCTTAAGCCACCATATGTCTGTGCTGGTCATTCTCAGAAAACAAAGTTCAGTGGTCCCTGAGCTGAATATATATATATATATATATATATATATATATATATATTTGTAGGTTTGAAAGATATGCCCTGGACAATATATGAAGTGACACCTGCCAAGTGATTGCAGGATAAGCATGCCTTATATTAATAATGTGTGTATATAAACTGAGAATCATATAATCCTTAATATCCTTAATATAGAAAGGAAAATATCCCACAGTAAACCTTATCTCCATTGACTAACTCAGAAAAAATAAGGTGTGGCAGTTATTCCTGAATTCCTCTTTAATTTTAGAAGTCAACACTTGTATAAAGTGTTCAGCTAGGGCCTCCCTGGTGGCGCAAGTGGTTGAGAGTCCGCCTGCCGATGCAGGGGATACGGGTTCGTGCCCCGGTCTGGGAGGATCCCATATGCCGCGGAGCGGCTGGGCCCGTGAGCCATGGCCGCTGAGCCTGCGCGTCCGGAGCCTGTGCTCCGCAACGGGGGAGGCCGCAACAGTGAGAGGCCCGCATACCGCAAAAAAAAAAAAAAAAGTGTTCAGCTGACTTTACACCAGTGAGAGACTTTATGAAAATGTTATTTTTAAGTAAAATATACAAGTTCAGAAACAAACATTCATTAAATCAAATGAAGCAAAAGAAAACCGTTGTGGATTGCATGATTCTTCACACTGCTTCTTAACTATTTCTATGCAAGCTAAGTAGCTGCATAAATAGAATATTCACACCATAGAAACATCTGTTTTGAAATAATGTCAATATATATCAAAAGATGCAGAGTAGTAAGAGATCATCTATGCACCCATTCCCATAACTTTTTTTTTCTGTATTGGCTATCAGTATACATACCACTAAACAATATGCAGGATTATCTTGTAAATATATATGGAGCCTGCTTCTGTCATTTTTTCAATAGTATGCCATGTGAGCAGAGTTTGAATATTGACAATGAGAGAAGAACTCTGGTGTTCAGGTTGTCTGATTTGGAAAGCAGTCAACTCAAAAGACACCTGCCCTTATATAATCTTTTTGTGGATTCCTCCTGGGGTACCAGCTGAGTCCCACGGTATGAGCAGGATCATGCAAAGGGACTAAAGTAGGTCTGATAGAAAGAACAGGGGTGCTTTGCCTGCCAGTGGAGACTAGGGGTAATCCTTGACTCCCTGTGGATTTCAGAACTGTTGGGTAGGGTACTTTGCCTGACCTGCTGGCCCCAGCACCTGGCGCAGTCTCTCTGAACTCGGGGAGCATTGCATGTCTGAATGAATTAATATATACAAGGTAATCCAAATTCAATTTATTTATTTAAAATACTTCTTTCTTTATCCAAGAAGCATAACAAGAAAATAAGTAACCAAATGACAATGGAACATGGAATATCATGTAAAAAAAAAAACTATATATATATATATATAGTTTAAGGTCTTGGAAGTCAGGGAATATATTGTACTTCTTTACCCAATTTCACTTTGGTGGAGAGAAAGTTCAGGGTGAATGTTACTACTGAATTAAAACAACTGTGTTATTAAAGCATGATTATGTGTGTTCTGTGGCTCTCCTACCACTGTGTGGCCTGCTTGTCCTCACTGTCCAATATGGCAGCCAGGCACCCCACATGGATATTTAATTTTAATTTTAAATTGGTTAAAATGAAAATTAAAAACTCAGTTCTTCATTTTCATTAGCCACATTTCAGATCTTCAGTAGGCATCTGTGGCTAGTGGCCACTGAATTGGACAGCACAGATAGTGAATATTTTCACATTTTTTGCAGAAAGTTCTTTTAAACAGTGCTGTAATATAGTTCATGCTTCCTATTCTAATTTGTATGTTTTCAGGTTAGATATTTCCTATACACTGCCTCACAGCGAATGTAGAACCCATGCAAATACTTTATCCCCTGGGGCACGCTATGGTTACCAAACTATGCACACGGTAATTTTTAACCAGATTTGTTAGGATGGAGGAGAAAGCTAGTGATGAGCGATTGACTTTTACCTCCATAGCTACCCCTTCATCATCTAAGTTCATCACGCACAGTACTCTGCTTTTAGATCCAGCTGTTGCACTTGGCTGCTATAAGCCCAGTCTTGTCATTTTAGCAGAGGGAAATGTTTCTGGCTTGGTAGGTTCACATTTGGCTAGTGCAGTTTAACAAGAATAGAGTTTAAGGAGAACACATCATTGCCATGTGATAGTACTATAGAGATGAAGAGATGACTGAAAAGCATTACACTCCTAGGCTTAAGCTCATGGGTTTGTTTGATTGTTGTAATTCTGATCTTGATGGCTTTTGGTTACATGCACACAGCCCAAGTGCAGAGGTCATTTTCCACCAAGGTTTCCATTTGCAGTATTCCTTTTTATTGATTCCTGAATTCTCTGGTTAAAAAAAGTGAATCTCACCCATTTGGCAAGCTAAAATTATGATTCTTTAGGGGGAAAATGTCTGCTGCTGTATCTGGCATCAGCAATCATCTCCAGTGTATTTGGCGAGCTGAGTGTATAACCCACTTTACTGAGTGTACACATTACCCGCCTTGCTTCTGCAGGTGGAATACATACAGCCAGGAGTGGTTTCGATTACCATTCTAAATTCTGAAAATACTAAAAATTGAAGGATAATGAAAGACTTTTGAGTTGGTTTTTCTTTTTCTGGAGTAGTTGGAAACTGTACTAGGAACTAGTGAAGGCTATGGGATCGATTTGTGCATGATGCTAGAAAATGTGGCTGATTTTTAATTTTTTTAAGGTAGTAAGGTTTTTGAGTTTTCCTGGCTTATGTAGTGATTTTTCTCCAATCATTTATTTAGGTTTTCCCACAGTTTTACATGTAATAATTTCCACTATTTTTTATTCACTTTCCCCACTTTTGGCCTTTCTTCCGTGTTACCCCTCTCTCCTCTCTTCCCTTCATTTCTTTCCCCTTATATACTCTGCTTGTAAAAAAGTATGTTTTCTAGGTTTTAACAAGATATATCATTTCTTTTTTTAAATTTAACCTATTTTTTGGGGTATAATTGCTTTACAATGTTGTGTTAGTTTCTGCTGTATAACAAAGTGAATCAGCTATATGTATACATATAACACCATATTCCCTCCCTCTTGCATCTCCCTCCCACCCTCCCTATCCCACCCCTCTAGGAGGACACAATGCACAGAGCTGATCTCCCTGGGGTATGCAGCTGCTTCCCACTAGCTGTCTATTTTACAGTTGGTAGTGCATATATGTCCATGCCATTCTCTCACTTCGTCCCAACTTACCCTTTGCCCTCCCTGTATCCTCAACTCCATTCTCTACATCTGCATCTTTACTGCTGTCCTGCCCCTAGGTTCTTCAGAACCTTTTTTTTTTTATTCTATATATATGTGTTAGCATACGGTATTTGTTTTCCTCTTTCTGAGTTAATTCACTCTGTATGACAGACTCTAGGTCCAACCACCTCACTACAAATAATTCAATTTCATTTCTTTTTATGGCTGAGTAATATTCCATTGTGTACATGTGCCACAACTTCCTTATTCATTCTTCTGTTGATGGACACTTAGACTGCTTCCATGTCCTGGTTATTGTAAATAGTGCTGCAATGAACATTGTGGTACATGACTCTTTTTGAATTATGGTTTTCTCAGGGTATATGCCCAGTAGTGGGATTGCTGGGTCATATGGTAATTCTATTTTCAGTTTTTTAAGGAAACTCCACAGTCTTCTCCATAGTGGCTGTATCAATTTACATTCCCACCAACAGTGCAAGAGGGTTCCCTTTTCTCCACACCCTCTCCAGCATTTATTGTTTGTAGATTATTTTGATGATGGCTTTTCTGGCCAGTGTGAGGTGATACCTCATTGTACTTTTGATTTGCATTTCTCTAATGATTAGTGATGTTCAGCATCCTTTCATGTGTTTGTTGGCAATCTGTATATCACCTTCTTTGGAGAAATGTCTATTTAGGTCTTCTGCCCATTTTTGGATTCGGTTGTCTGTTTTTTTGATATTGAGCTGCATGAGCTGCTTATATATTTTGGAGATTAATCCTTTGTCAGTTGCTTCATTTGCAAATATTTTCTCCCATTCTGAGGCTTGTCTTTTCGTCTTGTTTATGGTTTCCTTTGCTGTCCAAAAGCTTTTAAGTTCACTAGGTTCCATTTGTTTATTTTTGGTTTTATTTCCATTTCTCTAGGAGGTGGGTCAAAAAGGATCTTGCTGTGATTTATGTCATAGAGTGTTCTGCCTATGTTTTCTTCTAAGAGTTTGATAGTGTCTGGCGTTACATTTAGGCCTTTTATCCACTTTGAGTTTATTTTTGTGTGTGGTGTTAGGGAGTGTTCTAATTTCATTCTTTTACATGTAGCTGTCCAGTTTTCCCAGCACCAATTATTGAAGAGGCTGTCTTTTCTCCATTGTATATCCTTGCCTCCTTTATCAAAGATAAGGTGACCATATGTGTGTGGGTTTATCTCTGGGCTTTCTATCCTGTTCCATTGATCTATATTTCTGTTTTTGTGTCAGTACCATAATGTCTTGATTACTGTAGCTTTGTAGTATAGTCTTAAGTGTGGGAGGCTGATTCCTCCAGCTCCGTTTTTCTTTCTCAAGATTGCTTTGGCTATTTGGGGTCTTTTGTGTTTCCATACAACTTATGAAATTTTTTGTTCTAGTTCTGTGAAAAATGCCATTGGTAGTTTGAGAGGGATTACATTAACTCTGTAGATTGCTTTGGGTAGTATAATCATTTTCACAATGTTGATTATTCCAATCCAAGAACATGGTATATCTCTCCATCTGTTTATTTCATCTTTAATTTCTTCCATCAGTGTCTTATAGTTTTCTGCATACAGGTCTTTTGTCTCCTTAGGCAGGTTGATTCCTAGGTATTTTATACTTTTTGTTGCAATGGTAAATGGGAGTGTTTCCTTAATTTATCTTTCAGATTTTTCATCATTAGTGTATAAGAATACAAGAGATTTCTATGCATTATTTTTGTATCCTGCAACTTTACCAAATTCATTCATTAGCTCTAGTAGTTTCCTGGTAACATCTTTAGAATTCTCTATGTATAGTATTATGTCATCTGCAAACAGTGACAGTTTTACTTCTTCTTTTCCGGTTTGGATTCCTTTTATTTCTTTTTCTTCTCTGATTGCTGTGGCTAAAACTTTCAAATGTATGTTGAATAGTTGTGGTGAGAGTGGGCAAACTTGTCTTGTTCCTGATCGTAGTGGAAATGGTTTCAGTTTTTCACCAGTGAGAACGATGTTGGCTGTGGGTTTGTCATATATGGCCTTTATCATGTTGAGGTGAGTTCCCTCTATGCCTACTTTCTGGAGATTTTTTATCATAACTCGGTGTTGAATTTTGTCTAAAGCTTTTTCTGCATCTATTGAGATGATCATATAGATTTTCTCCTTCAATTTGTTAATATGCTGTATCACATTGATTGATTTGCGTATATTGAAGAATCCTTGCATTCCTGGGATAAACTCCACTTGATCATGGCGTATGATCCTTTAATGTGCTGTTGGATTCTGTTTGCTAGTGTTTTGTTGAGGATTTTTGCATCTATGTTCATCAGTGATATTGGCCTGTAGTTTTCTTTCTTTGTGAAATCTTTGTCTGGTTGTGGTATCACGGTGATGGTGGCCTCATTGAATGAGTTTGGCAGTGTTCCTCCCTCTGCTACATTTTGGAAGAGTTTGAGAAGTATAGGTGTTAGATCTTCTCTAAATGATAGAATTCACCTGTGAAGCGATCTGGTCCTGGGCTTTTGTTTGTTGGAAGATTTTTCATTACAGTCTCAATTTCAGTGCTTGTGATTGGTCTGTTTATATTATCTGTTTCATTCTGATTCAGTTTCGGAAGGTTGTGCATTTCTAAGAATGTGTCCATTTCTTCCAGGTTGTCCATTTTATTGGCATAGAGTTGCTGGTAGTAATCTCTCATGATCCTTTGTATTTCTGCAGTCTCAGTTGTTACTTCTCCTTTTTCATTTCTAATTGTATTGATTTGAGTCTTCTCCCTTTTTTTCGTGATGAATCTGGCTAATGGTTTATCAATTTTGTATATCTTCTCAAAGAACCAGCTTTTAGTTTTATTGATCTTTGTTGTTTTTTTCTTTGTTTCTATTTTATTTATTTCTGCTCTGATCTTTATGATTTCTTTCCTTCTACTAATGTTGGGGTTTCTTTTGGTTCTTCTTTCTCTAATTGCTTTAGGTGTGAGGTTAGGTTGTTTATTTGAGATTTTTCTTGTTTCCTGAGGTTGGATTATATTGCTATAAATTTCCCTCTTAGAACTGCTTTTGCTGCATCCCTTAGGTTTGGGGTAATCATGTTTTCATTGTCATTTGTTTCCAGGTTTTTTTTTTTTTGATTTCCTCTTTGATTTCTTCAGTGGTCTCTTGGTTATTAAGTAGTGAATTGTTTAGCCTCCATGTGTTTGTATTTTTTACAGACTTTTTCCTCTAATTGATATCTAGTCTCATAGCCTTGTGGTCGGAAAAGGCGCTTGATATGATTTCAATTTTATTAAACTTACCAAGGCTTGATTTGTGACTCAAGATATGATCTATCCTGGAGAATGTTCCATGAGCAGTTGGGAAGAAAGTGTATTCTGTTGTTTTTGCATGGAGTGTCCTATAAATATCAAGTAAGTCCATCTTGTTTAATGTATCATTTAAAGCTTGTGTTTTCTCATTTATTTTCATTTTGGATAATCTGTCCATTGGTGAAAGTGGGGTGTTAACGTCCCCTACTATGATTGTGTTACTGTCGCTTTCCCCTTTTATGGCTGTTAGTATTTGCCTTATGTATTGAGGTGCTCCTATGTTGGGTGCATAAATATTTACAATTGTTATATCTTCCTCTTGGATTGATCCCTTGATCATTATGTAGTTTCCTTCTTTGTCTCTTGTAATAGTCTGTATTTTAATGTCTATTTTGTCTGACGTGAGAATTGCTATTCCAGCTTTCTTTTGATTTCCATTTACATGGAATGTCTTTTTCCATCCCCTCACTTTCAGTCTGTATGTGTCCCTAGGTCTGAAGTGTGTCTCTTGTAGACAGCATATATATGGGTCCTCTTTTTGTATGCATCCAGCCAGTCTATGTCTTTTTTTTTTTTTTGCAGTACGTGGGCCTCTCACTGTTGTGGCCTCTCCCATTGCGGAGCACAGGCTCCAGATGCGCAGGCTCCGTGGCCATGGCTCACGGGCCCAGCTGCTCCGTGGCATGTGGGATCTTCCCGGACCGGGGCACGAACCCGTATCCCCTGCGTCGGCAGGCGGACTCTCAACCACTGCGCCACTAGGGAAGCCCCAGTTTATGTCTTTTGGTGGGAGCATTTAATCCATTTACATTTAAGGTAATTATTGATATGTATCTTCCTATTACTATTTTCTTAATTGTTTTGGGTTGTTATTTTAGGTTCTTTCCTTCTCTTGTGTTTCCTGCCTAGAGCATTTCCTTTAGCATTTGTTGTAATGCTGGTTTTTTGGTGCTGAATTCTCTTAGCTTTTGCTTGTCTGTAAAGGTTTTAATTTCTCCATCAAATCTGAATGAGATTTCCTGGGTAATCTTCATTGTAGGTTTTTCCCTTTCATATCGTTAAATATGTCTTGCCACTCCCTTCTTGCTTGCAGAGTTTCTGCTGAACAATCAGCTGTTAACCTTATGGGGATTCCCTTGTATGTTATTTGTTGTTTTTCCCTTGCTGCTGTTAATATTTTTTCTTCGTATTTAAATTTTTTTTTTTTAATGTTGAGCCTTCTTTTAATTTTTTTTTTTTCATTTTTGGCTGTGTTGGGTCTTCGTTTCTGTGCGAGGGCTTTCTCTAGTTGGGGCAAGTGGGGGCCACTCTTCATCACGGTGTGTGGGCCTCTCTGTCATGGTCTCTCGTTGCGGAGCACAGGCTCCAGACACGCAGGCTCAGTAGTTGTGGCTCACGGGCCTCGTTGATCCGCAGCATGTGGGATCTTCCCAGACCAGGGCTCAAACCCGTGTCCCCTGCATTAGCAGGCAGACTCTCAATCACTGCACCACCAGGGAAGCCCCATATTTAATTTTTGATAATTTGATTAATATGTGTCTTGGCATGTTTCTCCTTGGATTTATCTTGTATGGGACTCTCTGCACTTCCTGGACTTGATTGACTATTTCCTTTCCCATATTAGGGAAGTTTTCAACTATAATCTCTTCAAATATTTTCTCAGTCCGTTTCTTTTTCTCTTCTTCTTCTGGCAACCCTGTAATTCGAATTGGTTCATTTAACATTGTGCTAGAGGTCTCTAAGACTGTCCTCAGTTCTTTTCATTCTTTTTTCTTTATTCTGCTCTGCATAGTTATTTCCACTATTTTATCTTCCAGGTCACTTATTTGTTCTTCTGCTTCAGTTATTCTGCTATTTATGCCTTCTAGAGAATTTTTAATTTCATTTAATGTGTTGTTCATCATTGTTTGTTTGCTCTTTAGTTGTTCTAGGTCCTTGTTAAACGTTTCTTTTATTTTCTCCATTCCACTTCCAAGATATTGGATCATCTTTACTGTCATTACTCTGAATTCTTTTTCAGATAGACTGCCTATTTCCTCTTCATTTATTTGTTCTGGTAGGTTTTTTCCTTGCTCCTTCATCTGCTGTGTGTTTCTCTGTCTTCTCATTTTGCTTAACTTACTGTGTTTGGGGGTCTCCTTTTCGCAGGCTGCAGATTCATAGTTCCTTTTGTTTTTGGTGTCTGTCCCCAGAGGCTATTGTTGGTTCAATGGGTTGTGTAGACTTCCTGGTGGAGGGGACTAGTGCCTGTGTTCTGGTGCATGAGGCTGGATCTTGCCTTTCTGATATTACATGGAGCTGGGAGGTCTCTGGTGGACCAGTGTCCTGAACTCGGCTCTTCCACCTCAGAGGCACAGGCCTGACACCTAGCTGGAGCACCAAGACCCTGTCAGCCACATGGCTCAGTAGAAAAGGGAGAAAAAAAAGAGAGAGAAAGAAAGAGAGAAAGACAGGAAGGGAGGGAGGGAAGGAGAGAGGGAGGGAGGGAGGATAGAAGGAAAAAATAAAATAAAAAGAAATAAAATTATTAAAATAAAAATTTTTAATTATTAAAAATAAAAACATTAAAATGTAATTAAAAATAAGAAAAAAAGAAAGAAAGAGGAGAGCAACCAAACCAAAAATCAAATCCACCAAGGATAACAAGTGCTAAATCTATATTAAAAAAAAAAAGAAACGGACAGACAGAACCCTAGGACAAATGGTAAAAGCAAAGCTATACAGACAAAGTCATACAAAGAAAAGCGAAATATATATACATATATATTTTTTTTAAAAGGAAGAGAGCAGCCAACTCAATAAACAAATCTACCAATTATAATACACTCTGAAAACTAAACAATGATAATAAAACCGGAAACCAGTCAATCACATACAGCCAGCCCCAAGTCTACAGTTGCTCCCAAAGTCCACCGCCTCATTTTTGGGATGATTCGATGTCTATTCAGGTATTCCACAGATGCAGGGTACATCAAGTTGACTGTGGAGATTGAATCCGATGTTCCTGAGGCTGCTGGGAGAGACTTCCTTTTCTCTTCTTTGTTCGCACAGCTCCTGGGGTTCAGCTTTGGTTTTAGACCAGCCTCTGCATGTAGGTCGCCTGAGGGCATCTGTTCTTCGCTCAGACAGGACGGGGTTAAAGGAGCAGCTGATTCAGGGGCTCTGGCTCACTCAGGGCGGGGGGAGGGAGGGGTAAGGATGCGGGGCGAGCCTGCAGCAGCAGAGGCCAGTGTGATGTTGCACCAGCCTGAGGCACTGTGTGTTCTCCTGGGGAAGTTGTCTCTGGATCACGGGACCCTGGCCTTGGCGGGGTGCACAGGCTCCTGGGAGGGGTGGTGTAGATAGTGACCTGTGCTTGCACACAGGCTTCTTGGTGGCGGCAGCAGCAGCCTTAGCGTCTCATGCCCGTCTCTGGTGTCCACGCTGATAGCCGCGGCTTGCACCTGTCTCTGGAGCTCCTTTAAGCAGTGCTCTGAACCCCCTCTCCTCAGCACTCCGAAACAATGGTCTCTTGCCTCTTCAGCAGTTCCAGACTCTTTCCCGGACTCCCTCCCGGCTAGCCGTGGCACACTAGCCCACTTCAGGCTGTGTTCACGCCACCAACCCCAGTCCTCTCCCTGGGATCTGACTTCTGAAGCCCGAGCCTCAGCTCCCAGCCCCCACCCATCCTGGGGGGTGAGCAGCAAGCCTCTTGGGCTGGTGAGTGCTGGTCGGCACCGATCCTCTGTGCGGGAAGCTCTCCGCTTTGCCCTCTGCACCCCTGTTGCTGTGCTCTCCTCCGTGGCTCTGAAGCTTCCCGCCTCCGCCACCCGCAGTCTCTGCCTGCGAAGGGGCTTCCTAGTGTATAGAAACCTTTCCTCCTTCACAGCTCCCTCCCGGAGGTGCAGGTCCCGTCCCTATTCTTTTGTCTCTGTTTATTCTTTTTCTTTTGCCCTACCCAGGTACGTGGGGAGTTTCTTGCCTTTTGGGAAGTCTGAGGTCTTCTGCCAGTGTTCAGTAGGTGTTCTGTAGGAGTTGTTCCACATGTAGATGTATTTCTGATGTACTTGTGGGGAGGAAGGTGATCTCCACGTGTTACTCCTCTGCCATCTTGAAGGTCCGCCTCCCTAGAGAATTTGTAATTTTATTTACTGTGTTGTTCATCATTGTTTGCTCTTTAGTTCTTCTAGGTCCTTGTTAAATGTTTCTTGTATTTTCTCCATTCTATTTCCAAGATTTTGGATATCTTTACTATCATTACTCTGAATTCTTTTTCAGGTAGACTGCCTATTTCCTCTTCATTTGTTTGATCTGGTGGGTTTTTACCTTGCTCCTTCATCTTCTGCATATTTCTCTGTCTTTTCATTTTGCTTAACTTACTGATTTTGGGGTCTCCTTTTCACAGGCTGCAGGTTCATAGTTCCCGTTGTTTTTGGTGTCTTCCCCCAGTAGGTAAGGTTGATTCAGTGGCTTATGTAGGCTTCCTGGTGGAGGGAACTGGTGCCTGTGTTCTGGTGGGTGGAGCTGGATCTTGTCTTTCTGGTGGGCAGGGCTGTGTCTGGTGGTGTGTTTTGGGGTGTCTGTGAACTTATTATGATTTTAGGCAGCCTCTCTGCTAATGGGTGGGGTTGTGTTCCTGTCTTGCTAGTTGTTTGGCATGGGGCATCCAGCACTGGAGCTTGCCGGCCGTTGGGTGGAGCTGGTTCTTAGCACTGAGACAGAGATCTCTGGGAGAACTCTCGCCAACTGATATTACGTGGGGCTGGGAGGTCTCTGTTGGTCCAATGTCCTGAACTCGGCTCTCCCACCTCAGAAGCTCAGGCCTAACACAAGGCCGGGGCACTAAGACCCTGTCAGACACATGGCCAGGTACATGGGGAGTTTCTTGCCTTTTGGGAAGTCTGCAGTCTTCTGCCAGTGTTCAGTAGGTATTCTATAGGAGTTGTTCTACACGTAGATGTATTTTTGATATATTTGTGGGGAGGAAGGTGATCTCCATGTCTTACTCCTCTGCCCTCTTGAAGGTCCCCCTCCTCCTCTTTCCCAGCCTCCAAGCCCCAAAGAGGGGGGAAGAAGACGTTTCCAGTCCTAGGGAAGGGATTTTGGCTCAGTCTTCTGGAACCAGAGTCGGCGAGTTGGGGGACCATCCAGCGGGGCCCTGGCCCTTTTCCAGACATACTGTTTCAACTGCAGACCTCTGAGGACTTTACACAGTGGAAGATTGACAGGTCCTTGGCGACAGTAGGTTGGGTTTGAGGAAGGTCTGTTCCCCACATGTGTTCCTCCTTCATGAACCTAGACCTGGGTTTTAATTCCGTTCACGATGTTTTGGTGTTGCAGTCTATATTTAAGCTGCTCATGCTCAATCAAGCAAGATGCAATTAGGCCCTCAAAGATGAACTTTTAGAATTGAAATAGGAAAATTTAACTGGTGAACCCTGCAAATGACCTTCTCAGAAAGTGTGCGATCCCTCACCTCAGCCTTGCTGAAGTCACCTTCAGCTCAGTGTCCCTGAGAGCTCTCTCTGCTCTCTTCTTGGTTTGGTGGCTCAGTTTTCTGACTCTCTGCTGCTTCTCATCTCTCTCTGAGAAATAAAAGGACATCCAGGAAACAAAGTCTGGAGCTATGAAGTGCTGGAGGCTAAAACTTCTTGTCATCATAGGTTCTAAGTTGGAATTTTCATTTGCTGTATTTTGAAAACTCAAGCTTTAAAATCAGTTCATGAGGGCTTCGCTGGTGGCGCAGTGGTTGAGAGTCCGCCTGCCGATGCAGGGGACACAGGTTCGGGCCCCAGTCTGGGAAGATCCCACATGCCACGGAGCGGCTGGGCCCGTGAGCCATGGCCGCTGAGCCTGCGCGTCCGGAGCCTGTGCTCCACAACGGGAGAGGCCACAACAGTGAGAGGCCCGCGTACCACAAAAAAAGAAAAAAAAAAAATTCAGTTCGTGATAATTGCCTACTGTTGATGTGGCAACTTAGAGCTGGGCTGATTGGGATCACTGGGGTATATTCTTTTCCAGTTGACTGAGAGCCCTAAACAGATGTTGAAAATTTCTCAGGAATGCATGATAGATGCTGGGACACAGAAATGTACCATCCCCGTCCCCTGCCCACCTGAGGATTGAAGTCCTAGTGTGTATGGGAGGGAGGGCAGCTGAGGAGTAGGGGAACAGTATGGCATAGAAAGGCTGTGATATTTCTCTTTTTCTTGTTCGGACTTCTTGTTGCTGAACAATCCGTCTTTCTTCTTACTCTCTTTATTTTGTTGACTGATCTACCCTCACCCCCTGCTACTTTGCTGTGCCAGGATAGCGCCCGACTTACTGCTTCCTCCCCCTCCTCCCTTTCCCCAGTCCTCTTTCCACTCTTTCTCGTCTCAGTGGTACCAGTCACTGTGCTCATTCACAGTGACAACAGAAGGGAGCAAACCCAAAAGCTACCGATATGCTCGGAAAAACCCCAATGTTTGCCACCTCACCTGCGTGCAAGAAGGCACACTTGCAAAAGCAGTGACTTTTCTTTGTGTCTGCTTTGCCATACATAGAGAGGGATTTGGTCAAGTAGAACACAAACACAGTCTTTATGTACTGATCAAGTAGCATTTGGCTAGTACTTCGTGATCTCAGTGCTGGCAGCCACCTGGGAGGTAGATGGGTGAGTCTCACAATAGAAGCAAGGGAGGCTCGGACATTAAGACTTGCTGCTTTGGGTAAAGAAGCTAAGGGGGGCGGTGGGCGATCACTACCTCTGAATATAGAGCAACCCTTCCTGAACTCGATCTCAGAGTGAGTAAACAAGACCCTGATGTCTATATCCTCAAATGCTGGTTCAATTCCAACATGGCCTGGTTAGAAAAATCCACAGGGACTTTTTTGTTCTTACAGATTTACAAGGTATGGTCTGGTATTTGATCTAGAGAACCTCAGAGGGTTGAAATGTGAAGATATGCAGCTACCTTAGATCTATATTAATTGGATCTAGAATGGAATGCATATCCAGACCCACACATACACAAACCTCTCTCTCACCTCAGATGATACCCCTAAGATGCTTGGTAACACCTGAGGCTGCAGGTGTAGGAGTGGCCCTGGGCTTGTGTGTATCAGTTGTAGAGGCTGTTTCTTCAATGGAACAACCTGTTCTTCCAGGATGCCCAGGAGAGGGGCTTTCACCTGAAGGTATTCCCAGGAATGTCCCCTCACAAGCTGACTCTGGCACTGGTCGGCCCAAACTCAGCCAGGCAGCCATGGGGATAAATTAGTGTGGCACTGCCACCTAGTGACTGTCTGCCCGCCGCTCTTCCCAGAAGGGAAGTAAATAGCTCTGCGGGCTGTCACACTGATGGAAAATCATGGAGGGTTGGGGGTAGGGGGGCTTCAACAACCACAGCCTGCCAGGTCAGTGTAGACATGCTCTCTCTGCTATTAGTAGAGCCTGCCGTGTGTCAGACATGAATTGTACTAAGTGATTTTGGTAAGGGAATGCTTGAAAAATTGACTTTCTGGTAAGGAAATCTTGGATCTGACCAAGTGTGGCTCCAGGTCTGTCTCGCAGCTTCCACCTTCCCCTTAGAGGAGCAGTGCGTGGAGGATGCTTCTAGGAGTAGAAGGAATGGACCTCACTCCAGAAAAATTAAAATAACTATTGGTTGGGAAGTTAGTAAAGAAACAAAGAAGGAAGAGAACTTTGGTGGAAATGCAAGCAGTGGTTATAACATTGCTCTGGAACTTGGTATTTTTTTTGATAGCCTGGGTAGTAGCCGGGGCTTAAGAATATAATTTGTGCCAAATTCCATGGTTTTCTAGTTTCACTGCTCTCTAGATGTGTTGAAATGAAGCTAGCTCCAGATTTTCTGATGGCTGTTGCTTGCACAGTGCCAGCTGCCCTGAAACTCTGGACCACTGGTTCTCACTGGGGGTAGTTTTGTTCCCTGGAGCCATTCCAGAGAAGGGGTTTTCTGCTGTCAATCAGTGGGGCCAGGGATGCTCTGTATTCTGTTTGTGTGGGACATTCCCACCCAACAAAGAACTGTTCTGTATCCCATTTGACCTTAGACTCACCTGGTAGACATTCTGTGTACTAAAAACCTATTTATAATCTTCTTAGTTTAGACCTAAATCCATTTAAAATATAAACATAAAATATTTTGCTCAATTGTAACATACGCTTGATTTTTAAATAATGTTATTAGTGTGTAAATTTAGGGAAAATTGTCATTTGTTTTATTTGGAATTTGACCAGAAGTTTTTCACATTTTAGAAAATCACATTAGGTATGACCATGCCCCTGTGGCATTTGAATTCAGAACCATACACTTTCATCAGACTGAACTGTATTCAAGTGCTTTTACATATAGGTGCAAACAACTGACTGCTTCTTAAATCTTCTAGGTTAGCCTTGCCCGAGCATTTAGATATTGAAATACATGGTTTATTATAAATTAATTTTCTCTTATTTTTCTATATTACCTTTAGGATATTATATTGATTTTTGTTTTATAAATCATGTGTATAGATAAGTTGTATTATTTGAATTATATTTCAAGATCTTAAGCAAGAGCATCTTAAGGTGCACTATGATTGAGCACTGCTGCTTACATAGAGTTCTGCATTGAGGAAATCTCTCATGATGGACACTTATGCCCTGGGCTCTTCTTCCATCTTCGTTTTTAGGAACTAGACTTAATCTCCATGGCTCTCTGACCTGAAAGTTCTTTCCTAGAGCTGGGCATATTTCACTAACCCCCTTTATCAAAGAGAGCCTGAATGCTGATAAGTCTTTTCAGGTCTGTTTAGCTTATGTTGATGTGATACCATTGTGTTCCTATAGGTCTTTAACATAGATAATCGTCAAATAATTATATAGGTATGTGATCTAAGACTGTTAGCTTATTGACAGATGTCATTTCTGAACTCATTCTAACAAATGAAAATGCATAAATGAATAATAGAGAGTCAGACAATAAAACATTTTGTCATCTTTTCAGGGAAACATAAGGAATGTAATTCTTCAAATTTGAAAATCCATATATGTTCTGTTACATACTCTTTTCCTTTAGGGACTTTGAGCTGTATTTCATAGGAAGCTTATGCCCTTAGACAGACATACCCACTGATGGTCTCTACCCAAAGACCAATCTTCTGTATCTGTATTGTGAATGAAATACACACACACACACACACACACACACACACACAGGCACGGAGGAAAGAGAAAGGGAGAGGAAGGAAGAGGGGAAGTGGAAGTGTGGGGGAAAGGAGAGAGGAAGAGAGAGAAGTGTTTAGTTTTTTGACTTTTCTAAATTAACAGAAGAGAAGAAAAAATTCCAAAAGTGCAAGGTTAAAGGAGCAAAATAAATTCAAAGTAGAAAACTCATTTTGGTGTTTTAGAGTTAAAGAATTAGGCAGTTAATAAAAATTGAATCTGGCTTATGCCCAAATGAGTTAGGTTTTATAGGTAACATTACACAGCCTGTCTCTGCTGCTTTTCTCTGGATACTTGTTGGTATTGAAGGAAGTCTATATGGGGATCCCCGAGGTCCTAAAGTCATGTCTGTGTTTTCATGACTCAGCGATAGGGAAAAAAGTAGGAGTATGAAGAAGGGATTAGGAGAAAGTCACACAGATTGGGGCAATTCAAATTGTCTGAGCTGCAGGGATTTCTGTAAATTATTTGAGTAGTTTTATACATATAATTAAAGTGTTTTCACTTTAGAGCACCCTTACTCAGGTTTTTAGTAAAGCGTTTGGACCTACAAAATTTTACTTTTTTTTTTTAGTTTAAAACTATAATTTTAGGTGTCACTGTTATATTCGACACTCATGTGATTACTTCTAATCTATTATATACATTTTTTCTTGATCTACCTTTGCTGCTCATATTCACATTTATTACAACTTGTATATTACCTTATTATTTCTTGCAATCAGTTTTCCCCCTTTCTGCATTTTAGGTTTCTCATGAATGCTTACTATTTTTTATCCATCTGCATGTTCCCAGTGCCTCCAAAAGTTCTGTTATACATATAGAAGCTCAACGTGTTACTGAATGAGAACTTCTGAAATAAAGCTAATAGTTAGTTCTCAGCTTTGGCAACACATACAAATTACCAGAGGAGCTTTAAAACAAAAAATCTCTGTCATGGCCCCACCCCCAGAGTTCTTGTCTTCATTGATTGAGGATGGGGCTTTTGCATAGGTAATTGTCAGTGCTTCCCAGGTGATTCTAATATGCAGCTACAGGTGCGCCCCTCTGATATGGATCAGTGGCAAATAAGAGATACATGTCACCCCTCCTTTCTGAGCCGTTTGGCACTCAGCACTTTTCTCCTTTGAACCTAAATATGTCCCTTCATTGAACTTCTTTGTATATGTTTTAATTAATTGGATCACTTATTTTATTTGCTTTTGCTTTAGGTGAAAACTCCATGCACATATTTGGAGCTTGGAGAGAGATAATTTATCATACTTCTCTGGGTCTTCAATTGGCAGACAGCAAAATATCAGCTTCATTACTGATGTGAAGCAGATCTGGTTACCACCACTTGACCTATATCCCAGTGGGCTGCCTGGTGTTCTGATGATTCACCACTGAGTTAGATGGAGTCATAGCTGAACCTTTATACCCTGTATTGGATCACCCCTGGCCTGGGAAGCTTACCATATAGAGAACCAAATACACCTGCTCTGTGGGCAGGCAGAGCAGAGAGAGAGCTGGAATTACTCCTGTTCAGTTCCTTCTCCCAGATTCTCCATCCTTCCCCTCTACAAATCTGGGAGAAATAGTTTGCCTCCGCCTTCCTCTCCCCACTTCACCGCCCCCCCCACACGTTAATACAATTAAATAATGTTAGAGGCAACCATTTTTAGTATTTTTTTAAATTTTATTGAAGTATAATTGATTTATTTACAATGTGTTTATTTCTGCTGTACAGCAGAGCGACTCAGTTATACATATATATACTTTTTCATATTCTTTTCTTTTATGGTTTATCACAGGATATTGAAATCATTCCCTGTACTATACAGTAGGACCTTGTTGTTTATCCGTCCTATACATAATAGTGTGCATCTGCTAATTCCAAACTTGTGGTCCTTCCCTCTCCCACTCCCTCCCCCTTGGCAACCACAAGTCTGTTCTCTGTATCTGTGAGTCTGTTTCTGTTTCATAGATATGTTCATTTGGGTCGTGTTTTAGATTCCACATATAAGTGCTATCAGATGGTATTTGTCTTTTTCTTTCTGACTTACTTCACTTAGTGTGATAATCTCTAAGTCCATCCATGATGCTGCAAATGGCATTATTTCATTCTTTTTTATGGCTGAGTGATAGTCCATTGTACCTGTATGTATACGTATGTATATATATGCCACATCTTCTTTATCCATTCATCTGTCAGTGGACATTTAGGTTGTTTCCATGTCTTGCCTATTGTAAATAGAGCTGCTGTGACCATAGAGGTGCATGTATCTTTTCGAATTATAGCTTTCGAAAATTATAGCTTTTATATAGTCTGGGTATATGCTCAGGAGTGGGATTGCTGGATTATATGGCAACTCTATCTTTAGTTTTTTGAGGAACCTCCATAGTGTTTTCCATAATGGCTGCACCAGTTTACATTCCCACCAACAGTGTAGGAGGGCTCCCTTTTCTCTACACCCTCTTCAACATTTATTATTTGTAGATTTTTTTTAATGATGGCCATTCTGACCGGTGTGAGGTGGTACCTCATTGTAGTTTCGATTTGCATTTCTCTAATAATTAGTGATGTTGAGCATCTTTTCATGTGCCTCTCAGCCATCTGTATGTCTTCTTTAGAGAAATGTCTGGTTAGGTCTTCTGCCCATTTTTGGATTGGGTTGTTTTTTTGTTATTGAATTGTATGAGCTGTTTGTATAGTTTGGAAATTAAGCCCTTATCAGTTGCATCATTTGCAAATATTTTCTCCCAGTCTATAGGTTGTCTTTTCATTTTGTTTATGGTTTCCTTTGTGGTACAGAAGCTTGTAAGTTTGATTAGGTCCCATTTGTTTATTTTTGCTTTTATTTCTATTGCCTTGGGAGACTGACATAAGAAAACATTGGTACGATTTATGTCAGAGAATGTTTTGCTTATGTTCTCTTCTAGGAGTTTAATCGTGTCATGTCCTATATTTAAGCCTTTAAGCCATTTTGAGTTTATTTTTGTGTATGGTGTGAGGGTGTGTTCTGACTTCATTGATTTACATGTGGCTATCCCACTTTTCCAACACCACTTGCTGACGAGACTGTCTTTTCTGCATTACATATTCTTGCCTCCTTTGTTGAAGATTAATTGTCCATAGGTGTGTGAGTTTATTTCTGAGCTCTCTGTTCTGTTCCATTGACCCATATGTCTGTTATTGCGAGGCAACCATTTTTAATGTTTATCTGTGATCTATTTTTCCCCTTTGAAACTTTCAAAGATCATCTCTCTATTCCTAGTATTTAGAAATTTACAATGATCCCTCTAGGCACAGGTCTTTCATTATTCTCTGTGCAAATACTAAGTAGAACTTTCCTTTAGAGACGCCTGGCTTCCAGTTTTCCTGGAAAACTAAAGAAATAAAAAAAAAGTTATCATTTCTTTCCTTCCACTTCTATGTTCTTCTTTTGAAGTTAGTTGTTAGACACTCTGTGTTCTCTGAGAATATATCTTCTTTGTTCTCCCTTTTCCCTTCTCTTTTTGTCTTTTTGTTCTACTTTCTGGGAGATTCCTACCAATTTATATTCTAACTGTATTGCGATTATTTTTTTCATCATAATTTTAAGTTTTTTAAAAGTCCCTCTTTTTTATTCTTTAATTGCACTTCTTTGTAGCATCCTGTTCCTTTTTATGGATGTTATATTTTCCTTTAGTTCTTCCATGATATAACTTAGAAAGTTCAGGAGTCCCACACCCCATCACTCTCCATTGTCTGCAGATTATTCTGTTTCCTCCCTTTTTCCTTCTTTCTTTCCCCTCCCATTTTTGTCAGTATCTTTTTTATAGAAAGTATACTTCCAATGTATGCTGATCATTTGCTAGTCTTTCACGTTCAAGAGTGGGAATTGGAAACTTTGTATGGAGAGAGGAGCTTAGTATCTGGTGAAATTCACTATGGGTGGAGAAGTGGAAAGCTGCATTTTTCATTAGAAAATCCTTGCTGTTAGTAATGAATTTCTTTTCACTGAACCTATTCTGTTTCACCAGAGAGAAATATATTCTTTCTCTGTATTAGTAAGTTCTAATATAGGGTCAAGAACAGGGAGTGAAGAAAGTAAACTGGGAATGTTGTTGTTCAGCTTGGAAACTTGAATTTAATTACCACATTTTCAGCCCAAAACATCTTTCCTGACCTTAGCTGGGGCCTGGATCAAAATCTCCAGTGTTTCCTCAATGAACAAACCTCTATCTCCTGTTAGTTGTCTAGCAATACCAGGCAGGGGCAAGCACCTGGGCATCTATTATTCCATATACTTAGACGTCAAAATTTCTCCTGTTTTCAGCTTTGGACTTTACCCACTCATTGCATGACATCTGGTTTCTCCAAGTTGTGAACCTTCCATGGGTTCTATAATAATCTATGCCTTTTAATTTGGGGTATTTAGGCCATTTATATTTAATGTGGTTACAGATATGCTTGGGTAAATCTGTCCTCTGGCTACTTGTTTTCTATTTGTCCCATCTAGTCTCTGTTCCTTTTTTCCATTTCTGCCTCCTTTTAGATTGCTTATCTTTTTTTATTGTATCTTATATCCTTTATTAGATTATCACTTATTACTCTTTGGTGTATTATTTTAATGATTCTTTTAGGAGTTATAGCATACCTATACACTTAGGTATATTATAACTAAATTGTCACAGTTTTATCTTCCCCTGACATTGTATCACTTACTACAGTCTACCTTCAAGTGATAATGTACCCCTTTACATATGGTATTTTCACTTCTCCAACCTTGCAGTTTTACTTGTGCATATCGATCAGTACGTACTTGGCTGAATAATCAAGGAGACCTTTCTGCAGATCTCTGGATCTCTCTCTGTGCAGATGTTTCCTCTCTGGTTTTTTGCCCTATAAACTCATGGCCTCCCTGTATTCCCAGCTCTGTCCTCAACTTGGGGAGACCTCTGGGCTCTGCTGATTTCCATACCTGAGCTACATTCTGGAATCTTTCTTGAGGCATTAAGCTGGGGCAATTTTATGACTCGCTTTGGCTGTTTACCATCTCTCAGGGATCACTGTTCTTTGTTTCTAGATTATCTATGTCTTGTTCAATATTGTTTCAAATATTTGTCTGGTTTTGTAGTTGTTTCAAGAAGCAGCGTGAATTCAGTCCTTTGTTGTTCCATCTTGGCTGGAAGCAGAATTCCCCATGCCCTTTTGTTTGTATAAAAATGTGTTATTTTTCATTCTCTGATTTCTCTTTTCCTTTTTTTTTGTTATTGTGGGCTTATACCTTTTTAAAATTGCCTTACTATCATTTTAGCAATATTTCAGGAGAGAATGGTGGATTCAGGAGAGAGAATTGATGATAGATTGATCACATGCATTTGCATCTCCATAATACTTTTCGATATATAACTGAGGCTGACATTTGAGATCAGAGCTGAAAATTAAGATATTTTTGCTATTCATAGTATTAATAGTATGTTTAATGGAAAAGGATTAATAAACATAGTTTGTCAGCTATAAGCTTCCATTGTTGAATATTTTTTACATGTGTAAAGATAACTTATAATTTGCCTACAGATCTTGGAACATAACATGACAAATCTGATTCATATTGATTGATGGGAAAGACTCATTTCTATCCCTCTTTTGTACTTCTATATTTGTGATCCTGAAGGCCTAACATTGTGGCCAAGGGCAAGTCAGTTTGAGAAAAAATGTTTCATATTGTCATATTAATTAATTCAATAAACACCAATTCCCTGCTCTATTCTTCTAAGTGAAGATAAAACAATGAGTAAGGCATAATCTTTGTCCTCAAATTCTTTATAATTTAGATTCTTGGGGCATGTTTGATAAGCAAAGTATACATTATATGTGTTATGACCCATGTTGACATTGACTGATGGCATGAGAGATATCTATAAGAGGCTCCCAGGATACAGAGAAAGGACCTATGGTCCAGCCTAGAGTACCATGCTAAAAATGTTATGTGGAGTCTGGAAAAGGGGAGTTATGAGCAGATTCTCAAAGTACAAATCAGGGCTAGGAAGGTGGGGGAGGGTGGTTTTAGGCAGAAGGAAATGTACCTGTAGAGAAAGAGCTGAGGAAGAGGATGGCATAACTGCCAGCTATTACTATGGCCAGAGCTCCTGTTACTTATGGAATGGTGCTGTGGGAGAGGCAGGAGTGATGGGCAGAGGCTGCTTCATTGAGTGGGAAGAATTCAGTAATGCTCTTGGAAAGATCACCCTTGTGAATTTAAACAAATATTATGGAAAGCTGCCATATTTGTGATTTAAGAAACAGTGGTAGACCCACAGTTGAGAATGAATGAAGAAATGAACGGAAACTAAGAAAAGGAACGTTGTACTTCTTTTAAAACGTCTTACAATCTTTAAGTCTCTAAAACACGCAATGCTGTAAAACAGCAATAAGTCCTCTCCCTAAACGCTAAAGTCCTTTTTTAAAAAAGCTTGCAATCAGTAGGCATTCCTTACACTAATTTTAATCTTCTTTAATATATTTTAAGTAAACAAGCATTCAAATTCATTAGAATTTGAAATTTGCCATGTGAGTCGTTTCTTCAAGTCTTTCCCAGAATAGCTCCCTTGTGGAGAAGGTCGGAATTGTCTGAGTAAGTTTGTGACGTGAACTTACACTGTAAGAAACGTTTTGAAATTTTTTAACCATTTAAATTGTATATATTAATCGTTTGCAGTGGTGTGACTCTGGCATAAATTCAAAACCTGGAAGTGTTCTAAGTGAAAACGTCATCCTGTTGATAAGTCTAATATTTGTTTCTGAGTTGCCAAGAAAGAAACCTTTATTGTTCTAATAGTAGCTAATGTGGTCCCTAATTACCTGCCTTTTCTTGACTAGTCATGACTAAGTATGCCTGAATGTAACAAAAACATTAGTATGAAATGTTATTTTTCCATTCTGAGCCATTTTTTCAGGTAGGTTCATTATTTGTTAAGCAAAAAAGATAATTTACCATTGAACCCCAAGCCCTTAAATACCAACTCCTAGAAAGATATTTGTTTCTAATTAGGCCCTTCAATACAGCTTTACAGTATCTGACCCAATATAACGTGCATAACATATAACAAATAATAACTGAATGATATAACGGCATAATACTTGAGAATGGTGAAGAGTTTAATGAGGATGGGAGCAATTTGTATTTAAATTGTATTTAAAACTTGTGTATTTATTAAATGTAGGTAACTAAAGAAGAGTCAGTGAATGCTTTTTATTGTAACTTTCAAAGTCATTTACTGCTCTAAACTTTGAAAACCAAATCAAAGTGCTTCAGGAAGAACAGATGAGAAAGACTTTCACACCCTTGCCAAAGTTGAGAAGATTTACCTGTGGGCACCAGCAGTGAAGGTGCCCCTTTAAAGACCTTTGTTTACAGTATGAAATCTCAAACTCCTCTTTGTAGTTGCTCTACCAAAGAAACACCATGTGCCTAGAGATGTGTTCTGGTCACTAGCAATGTAGCAATAACTTGAGGTTATCACTCAGATGTGGTCACATTTTCTAAGTGGGTAGTGATTGAGGACACTTTGTTGATATAGCAAGGGTGAAGAGTATAGCTTTTTCAGCCAGAAAGGTTGTCCATGTCTTAAAACATCAATGTAAAATGAGAAAATGCAAGTCAAGTGTTGAACACATAGTGAGGGCTCAACAAATATTTCATATGCACCAGGGAATTAGGGCCATTGGCTCTTACACATATCAAATCTTTGTGTAAATCATGATTTGTTAAGAAGAAACTTTGTCTCACAATTAAAAATTGAATAGGCCGTGAAGCTTTTGCCTCCCCTCTCTCATGTAGCCCACACCCGCACCAGGGTAATGTATTCCCTGTTTCAGGCAACTGCTTGATGAGGACTATTCATAGAAAGCCCCAATATCATGAGTGGGTTATTAATCCAAAGCTTACTTCTAAGGGTCTTGTTTGAAATAAAAACCACCTGGCCCCATGGAAGCCTCATCACACAGGCATAGCAGGCTCCCCGAGCAGTCCACAGAGCCTGGTAGCTCATGTTGTAGCCGAACTACAGCATGGATCGCATCACCCTAATCCTATGTGCATGTTATTTAACAGAGTTTCTCAGAGGAAATGCACTCGTCTGGCTTCCTAAAAAGATAGGAATTGATCTTTTTTTAAATTATAGTTGATTTACAATGTTGTGTTAGTTTCAGGTGTACAGCAAAGTGATTCAGATAGATACATATTCTTTTCAGATATATATATACATATATATTCTTTTTCAGATTCTTTTCCACTATAAGTTATTACAAGATGTTGAATATAGTTCCCTGTACTATACAATAGGTCCTTGTTGTTTATTTATTTTATGTATATTAGTGTATATCTGTTAATCCCAAACTCTTAATTTACCCCTCCCCTTTGTTAACCATAAATTTGTTTTCTATGTCTGAGTCTGTATTTTTTGTAAATAAGTTCATTTGTATCATTTTCTTAGATTCCACATATAAGTGATATCAGATGATATTTGTCTTCCTCTGTCTGACTTACTTCACTTAGTATGAGAATCTCTAGGTCCATCCATGTTGCTGCAAATGGCATTATTTCATTCTTTTTTATGGCTGAGTAATATGAGTACATCTTGACCTTCCTTTTGGCAATGACAGCCTCTCCACCCAGCCATCCTGGGAAGAAGGGACTCTGCATCTAAGTCATAGTGGCAGTTCCCTGGGGTAGAATGGTGGAGGTTGCTGCCCTCCCACCACCAGAGAATCACAGGATGCCCCTGAGCAGGGCTGGCTGCCTGTGTGCGTGCCCTTCCATTTTCTTTTTGAAGATACGGTGATGCCGTCACTCTTCCTTACTCTGGGGTTCCACTCACTCCAAGCAGAGGTTTCTCTTTCCCTAGACCAAAGTATCAAAAAATACCATTTCTTAGTTCTCTCTTCTTTGTTAGAAAACAAAGGTGCCAAAGTGTTAAACATAGGCCTTTCTGTATCCAAAGACAGAGGCAAGATCCACAGTCTCCCCTTCAGAGGTATGATACTGCAGAGGAAAGCTTATACTCTATAAACCTCCTGCACTTTGGGCTATAGATGCAGAAGCCTTGGAATTATATGAAGAACAGAAAAAAAAAAAAAAGAGAGAGAGAGAGAGAGAGAATGCACTGGCCCAATGTAGGTTGTATATGGGATCAATCCTGGTGCTCGGGTCATGGGGCAGCCTCCTTGCCTCCACAGCTCTGGCTACACAGACATATCGTCGAACTGAAAGGCAGGACTGAGTGAATGCAAGCTAGGGGATTATCAGCACACTTTGGAGAGCAAGAAATAAGGAAGGGAAAGCCATCTCCAGTGGTACCTGAGAGCTGGGAAGAAAGGGTGGTCCTTACAGAAGTTGGATGAAGTGACCAGAGAGAGAGTCTGGGGTGTGACTGCCATGGAGGAGGGCTACTCTGCCCCATGACTACACAGAGCATGCATCCAGGGCAAGTTTCTCTAAAGTAACAACTTGCATGGCCTCACAGTTGTATGCATGGTGGATAATAGTGCCCCACGATGGGCCAGGGTTACTGTTTAACACTGATAATTCAAGCAAAATTTTATATCTGTTTCTGATATAAAAGTCCTTCTTCTCATTAGAAAAATTTGACACCTCATAGAATAATGAGGGTAAACTGCATCCCTCTCCCTCTTTTTGACTATAAACTCTTTGTGTGTATCTGGTGAGGTAATAACATATTAAGCTCCAGTTTGGGGCATGGATTATGCAATCAAAGGTACATTTTCCATCTTCAAGGAGGATGGCTAGTACAGGACCTCCAGGTAGACAGTTACAATGTAGTCCTGTGATGGAGGAATATATGGGATACTGAGGGAGCCCCAAAAATGGGCTGGGAGGAGCATAGACAGAAAAGGCTCCCACCTGAACTTATTTTGAAAGATGACTAGGAGTTGGCCCATTAAGAAATAAAGGTAGCAAAGGGAACACCGTGGCTCCTTTTGGTACAAAGGTGAGGAGGGAGATCGGGGCACTGCATATTGTTCCACAAGTTGGGCACATCAGTGGGCATCAAGGAAGGATGAGTTGTGAGCAAGGCCAAAGCAGGATTCAAAGATAAATGTGCATTAATCAACTTAAACCAGTGAGAAAAGCAAGTTTCATATTTTACAGTTTCTCTTTCAGATTATTTTTAAAGTTGAGAAATTCTGATGTCTTCCAGATTGCTTAGGTAGAACTACAATTTTATTTATAATAATGAGCTTTGAAAACCTCTAAATAGAGCACTTTATAGACGCTACTTAGTAAACTCACTGTATTGAATCCAACTGCCCTTGGCAGCCCTACTCTAGATTAATTATGAAGGACTGGCTTTGTTTGCTATTTTTCAGGTACCATGATCAACAGGATGTTACTAGCAACTTCCTTGGAGCAATGTGGTTGATATCAATAACTTTTCTCTCCATTGGTTATGGTGACATGGTACCTAACACATACTGTGGGAAAGGAGTCTGTTTGCTCACTGGAATTATGGTAAGTGTCTTTTCACTTTCTGTCTCTTTGATGAACACTCAAGAAAGTACTTTAGACCATTCCATCCATGTGCATAAGTCATAGTACGCTACTTCAATTTCCAAACATCAGGAAGGCAGCATAAATAAATCAGTTCTCTGTTCGGAGAGAACATCAACAGTTCTTATCCTAATTCTCTTCATTGTGAAGCTCCATGGATGACAGAGTGCTGCTAGAATGCTCTTTGTGGGCTATGTGCTAATTTGATGAGCAAATCTGATCTTAGAGCTTCAGCTTCAAGGTCAGAAGTTCTTTAAGTCTGAGTTCTGCCATTTCCTATTAGCCATGTGAACTTGAGTGAAATCCTCTTCTCTGAAATGTACTTCTCTCATCTGTAAAATGTGGACCATAATAACTATCTTGCAATGTGTTGAACGGTGGAAGAATTACATTTTTTTCCAATTATATAATTAGATAATATTTATCGTTTTAACAAATACTCGTTGAGTGCCGATTATGGCACTGGCCTAGCAACTGAGAATATAGCAGGAAAGGGATGAACTGTCTCTGTCCTGCCTTCATGGAGCTTACAGGGGAATGCCTACTTTTTAAAATAATTAACAAATGATTATTATGTACATTTGTGACAAGTATGTGAGGAAGTAAGATTTCTGATCAGATTCAAGGGGACTGAGGGAGAAGAATGGGATCTACTAAGAGAAATAAATTCCTGGAAAGCTGACTTTTAAACTGAGGTGGGAAGGGTAGGTAGCCAGGCAAAGTGGGGGGAAGGAAAGGCATTCCAGGAAGAGGAAATATTTTATTTGAAGAGAGTGAGGCAAGGAGGAGCTTGGTACATTGACGTAAGGCCACCAGGCCAGGAGTGTACAGAGTAAAGAGGAAAAGTGGCATGAGGCTGGGGGTGGGAGGCCAGATCTTGGGGACCTCTTGAGTGAGGTTTGCTGCCTGTGGTGATGTGTCACTCTTCTGGGACACCTAGCAGGCTCAGACATGTTCCTTGCCCCTTACACACTATGACGTGGCCAGGGCTGGTGTGTACCATTTGTTTTAGATGTCTGAAAATGAAAGGCTAGCAAATTGTCTAAAATTGATTATAATGTGGTGTGAACTTTGAAATGTCTAAGCCAGATGCACCACTTTTAGTGACCTAGGTTCTCTCCATTCCTTATCTTCTTTTTATCATTGGATTACAGCAAAGAGCATTATCCTGATACTTGTTTGGCTCCTGCCTACAGAAGGATGTGAACTAGTACTGGAAGCTCCTTAGTCAGGAAATTCCCAGAATGTCTGAAGTTAGGCATCTCTGCCCAATGCCTTCATTGTGTCCACCCACAAGTTGGCAGGAGAGGAACAGGCTCCCCATGCGAGGGCCTTTGAATGGTGGCCAGGGCAGCGTGTACCCTTGTAGCAGCTGCCTAGGAAGATTGTTCCAAGAGTCAGAACTAGCTGGAAGGACTGAGTGCCCATGACATACATAGAGTGGGAACATTCTTCTCCCACTTAGTAGCACTGAATAGCTAGATGCGAAAATAAAACCTGAGGGCTAATTTTAAGGTTACAGTAGTAACAAGATGACCATTCGTGGAAAATATAATTTGGGGTCATAATTTAACATTGTTTGCTTGTAAAAGAAAAGTACAGTGATTAGTGATTAGTGATTTTTTTTCATTAAAATTGGTTGGTCCTTTATGTTTACTCTTGGATCACTTCCTTTTTCCTCAAAAGATAGCATTTTATTATATAGTATAATGCTTTGGGAAATAAAATTTGCATGGATGTATTTTTGGAGGGCCGTAATAAGCCCACAAGGGACATAAATGATGCTATTTATAAACACAGAACTGGTAATTGCAGAGTCTTTCCCCTTATGCTTCTTAGAAACAATTTCCTTGGTTTTGCTTTTTGGCAAGATACGCCCCTTTTATTCTTGAATCAGGTATGACTCAGGGTTTATGCAAACCTCTTCATTTGCCACGGATCAGAGCCAAGTTTGAGGTTAACCTTGCCTGGATCTTGTAGTACTTTTATCTTTCCTTCATTTTTTTCTCTGTCCCTAATGTCTCAAGAACAGCTCCTGCAAAATCTCATCTGACAGCACAAATTTTATATTTAGTTAATTGAACTACTTCCTTGCTTAGGTGTCACTGGTGATCTTATTTTATTTTTAGAAAATATTTTATAAGCCACTTTTAATCTATATGGACACAAAAATGTTATATGCAGTGAAATTTACAGTGACTTCACTGCTGTCCTCTAAGCTCATGGTGAAAACAGTCCCTCTGTCCTTAGGCTGAGGAGCTCCATTCCATCTCACTCTTAAGGAACAGACAATTGACCCGATCAAAAATTGTTTACTTGCATATAGAGAAATTGAGTGCTCTTTGACTAGCCTAATTGAAGTACTGTGTAGAGTTGCATTGTCTCTATCCATCGGCCAAATAAATTCCCACAGAGTCAGGCCACAGAGTAGTCTTCTGGGGGTGAGCTTCTGGGAATTGGTTATATCCCATGTAAATTTCCTGGGGATGAAGAGCCTATGTATTGCAGTTACCTAGAAACTATTACAGAGAGTGGCTGACAAATATAGTTTCCTAAAACATAAGTTTTTTTCAGAGTCTATATAAAAGGTTAGTTTCCTTTAGATGAATTGTGTTTCTCTTTTGTCAGACAATTTTTTTTTTTTTTTTTTTTTTTTTGCTTTTGATATCAGGAAGTTTAAATACCAGTTTGTTACTTTGGGATTGTCTAAGCTAGATATGACTTTTTTTAAATTTCAGGCTTTTTTTTCTTTTTCCTTTTTTTTTTTTCTTTCTTTTTCCGGCCTATTCTCCCCGGGACTTTTGCAATGCATGTTTAGGTAAAATACACATTGTCACATTTCTCATGAGTCATCTCTCTGTGTTTCTCTGGCCTTTAATAAATTGTGAAAAAGAAACGCAATTCACAATACTCCTGGGAGAGCACAGGGCCATCCCTGAATCATCTTGTGTATTGTCTCTGAAGTACTATGATTCTTTGTGTTCTTTTATATTTCAATTTTCTTATTCTTGTGTTTAGGAAATTTTGATAGAATTTATACCTTTATGTGTTTTTTTTCACTTTGAAGTAAAATACAGCTGATCTGAATGCTAATACCTACAAAGCTTTCCTATTTCAAAAATGTAGACATAAAGAAATTAGCACTGCATTATTTCTTCATAAAGCTAATGAATTATTTCATATGATCACCTTAGATGCTCACATTTCATTGGTAAAAACTCAAAATTAAAATGTAATTTAAAATTTTTAAATAGCTTAATTTATGTCATGAGTTATATTTTTGGGAGCCAAGGACATTAAGATTTAGGACATTTCTGCCATGGTCTTGGCAGAAATATATTGTTAAACCATGAGGAGAGAGAGTTTTCCAGAATATTTCTAAGAGAGAAACAAATGGTCTTATCAAAAAATAACTTCTCCTTGCCTGAAATGTAAATTGTAAATCCAAGACAATCATGCAAAGCTTTTTAAACGAGTTTTAGGCTGTGTTTACAATGCTATACATAGATGATTATGAAAATACTAAAACAAGTGGACTTTTTACACTGAAATGCCTGAACAAGAATTCCATTGTGATAGATCAAACAAGTCAAGTAGAAATGTTTCTTTTACCAAGACCTAACTAATATTTGAGAGCTTAAGAGACAAAGATCTCTTCCTTTTCCCTGGGTATTATTTTAAAAACCTAAGATCATAGGATTGCCTAATAGACAAGGTCCCTCATTACCCTTCAAGAGAAAACTATTATGGTTGCAATTACTTACTTTTTCCTTATTCTTCTATCCTTCCTCTTTTTAAAAAAATGTTATTGAAATATAGTTGTTTTACACTGTTGTATTAATTTCTTCTGTACAGCACAGTGACTCAGTTATACATAATATATATTCTTTTTCATATTCTTTTTCCTTTATGGTTTGTCACAGGATATTGACTATAGTATAGTTCCCTATGTTATACAGTAGAATCTTGTTGTTCACAAATCCTATATATAATAGTTTGCCTCTACTAATCCCAAACTCCCAATTCTTCCCTCCCCTATCCCACCCCCCTTGGCAACCAAAAGTTTGTTCTCTATGTCTGTGAGTCAGTTTTTGTTTTGTAGATATGTTGATTTGTGTGGTATCTTAGATTCCACATGTGATATCATATGGTACTTGTCTTTTTCTTTCTGACTCACTTTGCTTAGTATGATAATCTCTAGGTCCATCCATGTTGCTGCAAATGGCATTATTTCATTCTTTATGGCTTAGTAATATTCCATTGTGTGTGTGTGTGTGTGTGTGTGTGTGTGTGTGTATATATATATATATATATATATATATATATATATATATATATACCACATCTTCTTTATCCATTCATCTGTTGATGGACATTTAGGTTGTTTCCATGTCTTGGCTATTGTAAATAGTGCTGCTATGAACATAGGGGTACTTGTATCTTTTTGAATTATAGTTTTGTCTGGATATATGCCCAGGAGTTGGATTGCTGGATCATATGGCAACTCTACTTTTAGTTTTCTGAGGAACTTCCATACTGTTTTCCATAGTGGCTGCACCAACTTACATTCCCACCAACAATGTAGGAGGGTTCCCTTTTCTCCATACCCTCTGCAGCATTTGTTATTTGTAGACTTTTTAATAATGGCCATTCTGACCAGTGTGAGGTGGTACCTCATTGTAGCTTTGATTTGCATTTCTCTAATAATTAGTGATGTTGAGCATCTTTTTCATGTGCCTATTGGCCATCTGTATGTCTTCTTTGGAGAAATGTCTATTTAGGTCTTCTGCCCATTTTTTGATTGGGTTGTTTTTTTGTTATTGAGTTGTATGAGCTGTTTGTATAGTTTGGAAATTAAGCCCTTATCAGTTGCATCATTTGCAAATATTTTCTCCCAGTCTCTAGGTTTTTTTGTTGTTGAGTTGTATGAGCTGTTTGTATATTTTGGAGATTAAGCCCTTGTTGGTCACATCATTTTCAAATATTTTCTCCCATTCCGTAGGTTTTTTCATTTTGTTTATAGTTTCCTTTGCTGTGCAATGGCTTGTAAGTTTGATTAGGTCCATTTGCTTATTTTTGTTTTTATTTCTTTTGCCTTGGAAGGCTGACCCAAGAAAACATTGGTACAATTTATGTCAGAGAATGTTTTGCCTATGTTCTCTTCTAGGAGTTTTATGGTGTCTTGTCTTATATTTTAGGTCTTTGAGCCATTTTGAGTTTATTTTTGTGTACGGTGTGAGGGTGGGTCCTAACTTCATTGATTTACATGGGGCTGTCCAACTTTCACAACACCACTTGCTGAAGAGACTTTCTTTTCTCCATTGTATATTCTTGCCTCCTTTGTTCAAGATTAATCATTTATAGGTGTGCAGGTTTATTTCTGGGCTCTCTATTATGTTCCATTTATCTGTATGTCTGTTTTTGTGCCAATACCTTGCTGTTTTGATTACTATAGCCTTGTAGTATTGTCTTAAGTCTGGGAGGTTTATGCCTCCAGCTTTGTTCTTTTTCCTCAGGATTGCTTTGGCAATTCTGGGTCTTTTATGGTTCCATATAAATTTTAGAATTATTTGTTCTATTTCTGTGAAAAATGTCATGGGTAATTTAATAGGGATCACACTGAATCTGTAGATTGCTTTGGGAAGTATGCTCATTTTAATAGTATTAATTCTTTCAATCCAAGAGCATGGGATAGCTTTCCATTTCTTTGAATCATCTTTAATTTCCTGTATTAATGCTGTGTAGTTCTCAGCATATAAGTCTTTCATGTCCTTGGTGAGATTTATTCCTAAGTATTTTTTTGGTGCAATTTTAAAAGGGGTTGTTAGTTTGCATTCCCTTTCTTATATTTCATTATTAGTGTAAAGAAATGCAACCAATTTCTGTATGTTAAACTTGTATCCTGCCACCTTGCTGAATTAGTTTATCAGTTTTAGTAGGTTTTGTGTGGAGTCTTTAGGGCTTTCTATATATATTATCATGTTATCTGCATAATGACAATTTTACCTCTTCCCTTCGAAACTGAATAACTTTTATTTCTTTTTCTTGTCTGATTGCTATGGCTAGGACTTCCACTACATTGTTGAAGAGAAGTGGTGAGAGTGGGCATCCTTGTCTTGTTCCAGATTTTAGCAGGAAGGCTTTCAGCTTTTCACCATTGTGTATTATACTGGCTGTGAGTTTGTCATAAATAGCTTTTGTGTTGAGATATGTTCCCTCTATACCCACTTTCATAAGGGTTTTTATCATGAATAGATGTTGAATTTTATCAAATGTTTTTTCTGCATTTGTTGAGATGATCATGTGGTTTTTGCCTTTTCTTTTGTTGATGTGGTGTATCACATTGATTGATTTGTGTGTGTTGAACCATCCTTGTGAACCTGGGATGAATCCCACTTGGTCGTGATGTATGACATTCTTATGTGCTGTTGGATTCACTTTGCTAATATTTTGTTCAGAATTTTTGCATCTATATTCATCAAAGATATTGGCCTGTAATTTTCTTTGTTGTTAGTGTCTTTGTCTGGTTTTGGCATCAGGGTGATCGTGGCTTCATAGAATGTCTTTGGGAGTACTCCTTCATCTTCAGTCTTTTGGAAGAGTTTGAGAGGAATCAGTATAAGCTTTTCTTTGTATGTTTGGTAAAATTTCCCAGTGAAGCCATCTGGTCCTGGACTTTTGTTTGTAGTTATTACTGATTCGATTTCATTTCTAGCAATTTGTCTGTTCAAGTTATCTATTTCTTCTTGATTCAGTTTTGGTGGGCTGTATGTTTCTAGAAAGTTGTTCAGTTTTTTGAGGTTGTCAGATTTGTTGGCATATAATTGTTCATAGTATTCTCATGATTTTTTTGTATTTCTACTGTATCTGTTGTGATTTCTCCTCTTTGGTTTTGTATTTTATTTATTTATTTGGGTCATCTCTCTTTCTTCATGGTGAGCCTAGCCAGAGGTTTGTAAATTTTGCTTACCCTTTCAAAGAACAAGCTCTTGGTTTTATTAATTTTTTCTATTGTTTTTTAATCTCTACTTTATTTACTTCCTTGCTGATCTTTATTATCTCCTTCCTTCTGCTGACTTTAGGTTTTATTATTCTTTTTATAATTCTTTTAGATGAGTTAGATTGTTTGAGATTTTTCTTGTTTCTTAAGGAAGGCCTGTATTACTATGAACTTCCCTCTAAGAATTCCCTTTGCTGCATGCCATAGATTTTGTATGGTTGTGTTTTCATTGTCATTTGCCTCAAGGTATTTTTTAATTTCTTCTTTGATTTCATCATTGACCCATTGGTTTTATAGTAGCATGTTGTTTAGTCTCCATGTAATTGTTTCTTTCCTCGTTTCTTTTCTGTGGTTGATTTCTAGTTTCATGCCATTATGGTCAGAAAAGATGCTTGAAATAATTTCTATACTCTTCAATTTGTTGAGGCTTGTTTTGTGCCCAAATATGTGGTCAATCCTAGAGAATGTTCCATGTGTACTTGTAAAGAATGTGTATTCTGGTTTTTTTGGATGTAATGTCCTAATTAAGTCTAACTGTTATGTTGTATCATTTAAGATCTCTGTTGCCTTATTGATTTTCTCTCTTGAAGATCTACCTTTTGATGTGAGTGGGGTGTTAAAGTGTCCTACTATTATTGTATTCCCGTCAATGTCTCCCTTTATGTCTGTTAGTATTTGTTTTATGTATTCGGGTGTACATATATTGGGTGCATATATATTGACAAGTGTAATATTCTCTCCTTGTATTGATCCTTATATCATTATATAGTTTCCTTCTTTATGTTTCTTTATAGCCTTTTTTTTAAAGTCTATTTTGTCTGATATAAGCATTGTGACTCCCCCTTGTCCTTTCCATTTGCATGAAATATCTTTTTCCATCCCCTCACTTTTAATTTATCTGTGCTTTGCCCTTAAGTGTGTCTCTTGTAGGCAACATATTGTAGAATCTTGTTTTTTTATCCAGTCTTCCACTCTGTGTCTTTTGATTGGAGCATTTAGTCCATTGACATTTAAGGTAATTATTGATAGATATGTATTTATTGCCATTTTAACCTTGTTTTTCCATTGATTTTATATTTCTTCTTTGTCCCTTTTTCTTTTTGTTTTTCCTTTTGTAGTTTAATGATTTTCTTTTGTATTATGCTTATGTTCTCTTCTTTTTGGTTTTTGTGAATCTATTGTATGTTTTTGACTTGTGGTTGCTGTGTTTGTTAAGTATGATAACCCCTTCCTATATCTACCTGCTTTATACTGGTAGTCATATAGGCTCAAACACATTCTAGAAAAAAAACCCTACATTTTCTTATTCTCTTCCCCCACATTTTATGATTTTGATGTCCTATTTTGCATCTTCATTTTCATCCTTTTTCTGTTCATTGTGGTTATTGCTTTCACATAATTTTTTTGATTTTTTTAAATCTGTGTACTGTCTTATTTAAGTGATTTACTTTCCAATTGTGATTTTCTCTTTTCTACAGATTCTTGCTACTTTTCTATTTAGAGAAGACCTTTCCATATTTTCTTTAGGGTAGGTTTAGTATTACTGTATTCTTTTAGTTTTTAGAAATAAATTTAGAAATAAAATTTTAGTTTTTAGAAATAAATTTAGAAATAAAAAATTCTTTATTTCTCCCTCTATTCTAAATGATAATCTTGCTGGGTAGAGTATCCTAGGTTGCAGATTTTTCCCTTTTAGGACTTTAAATATATTTTGTTACTCCCTTCTGGCCTGCATCATTTCTGTAGAGAAATCTGCTAATAGCCTTATGGGGGTTGCCTTGCAATTAATTCTTTGTTTTCCTCTTGCTGCCTTTAGAATCCTCTTTAACTTTTGCCGTTTTAATTATAATATGTCTTGGTGTAGGTCTATTTGGGTTTATCTTGTTCAGGACCCTCTGTGCTTCCTGTATCTGGATATCTGTTTCCTTCTATAGTTTTGGGAAGTTTTCAGCCATAATTTCTTCAAATACATTTTCAATTCTCTGTTCTCTTTCTGGGATCTCTATTATGTGTAGATTGGCATGCTTTATGTTATCCCATAGGTCTCTGATACTGCTTTCTTTCTGTTTTCATTTGGGTTTCTGTCTGCTGTCCTGATTGGGTGATTTCCATTATTCTATCTTCTAGATCACTAATTTGTTCTTCTGCATTATTCATTCTGCTATTCATAGCCTTTAGTTCAGCTTTTGTTTCTTCAAATGAATTCTCTAAATTTTCTTGGCTCCTCCTTATAGTTTCTAGTTCCTTTTTACAGTAATATGCATTTCTGTCAATAGACTTTCTTAATTCCTTCAAATTTTTCATTATCTCCTTTTTGAACTCGATGACTATTAGACTGAAGAGATCTGTTTCATTGTTTGTTCTTTCAGGGGAATTATCTCGACCTTTTAATTGGGAGTGGTTTCTCTGCTTTCATTTTACTTACATTTCTGTTGCTCTATGAGTTTAGGAAGAACAATTATCTACTGTGGTCTTGGAGGACTATTTTTATGTGGGAACGTCCCTGTGTAGCCTGCATGTAAACTCATTAGTATTTTTCGGTGTCAAGGCTGTTTTGAGTATGGATGCCTGCCACCTCTTTCCTCAGTGTATTCTGGCCATTATCCCCTTGATAGGAGGTGTGACTGACGTTGTGGTGACCAGAGCCTGCACTGGATATTGAACAGGGCCTCCTCTTTGCTCTGTGGCTGTCACTGACCTGTCCAGGGCAGGGTCTGCTCCCTAGTTGTTAGAGTAGAAGCCCCTAGCTCTGTTTCTGAGCTGCATTTCTGATATGCAGTGTGAGGTAGGCGGGATTGGAGTGCTCCCACGGGGAGAGAAGCCACTGAGTATTCCTCCACTGGGTCTGTTCACCTGTGAGTGTACTCTGCTATGTCACCTTTCATCCATTGTGCAGGCTCACAAAGCACACTGTTGTTAGTACTGCCCTTGGCCCCTCTGTAACCATGGGTATGCTGACTATCAGCCCTGGTGCTTCTCAGTCTTTGTTTTTCACAAAGCCACCAGCACAGGTCCGCTAAAGTCAGGTCCCAGGACTGCAGTTGTCACACACCTGGACCCACTGTGGGAGCTATGGAGGCATCTCAGACCCTGGCCCAGCCCAGCCCCCACGTGTACGTGCCCACAAAGCCCACAGCTGCTAAGGCCAGACCCGTCCCAGCCGTGGGAGCACCAGTTGTCCATTCAGATGTTCCACAGGCACTGCATTTACAAAGCCAGATGCGGAGGTGTGAATCTGCGGTTTGCACAGCCGTGGGCAAAGATTTCAGCTCTGCTTCCTAAATTGCACAGCCCCTTTCATCCTACCCCATTACTTGGAGATCTTTCTTGTCCTTTCAGATGTTTGAGGTCTTCTGCTAGTGTTCAGTAGGTGTTCTGTGAGAAATGTTCCATTTGTACATGTATTCTTGATGTATTTGTGGGAAGAGGTGAGTTCCATGTCCTACTACTCCACCACCTTGATTCCGATCCCCTATCCTTCAACTTCTTGAGGAGGTGCTGAGGATTTATTGTTCTGGATGTCACGATAAACTCTGGGATGAAGTTTAAATGGCTTTATCCTTTTGGTTGAAGGCAGGCAAATAACAGTGTTACATCATGGTGTCTTAGCTTTTTGTCAGTATCTCAGCTAGTTTCTCAGTATCTCCAACTTTATAATAAAGTAATTGATTTGCTTAGCATTTAAAAAGTTACCCTATCTACCATTTTATATCTGTACATAAAAATACAACACAAGCTGAATGCTATCATTTTTCCTTACCTATGGGTATATATGTTTGTTTCAAGAGTAGAATACAGCCTCATTGGTAAGAGTATCTCTTGTCTTATATTAAAATGAAAGTCATTCATTTTTAATTTTTTCTTCTCTACTTTTGTAAAATTATGGCATCTCCTGTTGGCCCTTTAACTATTTAGAGTATGGATGACTGCATTTTTTGGCATAAATTATTTTTAAATATGGAGCAATATCTGCACAGTCCTAGGGATACTGGTTATTATCTGATAAGTGGTCCTCTACTGATAGTGACCTGTAAACCCTAGATTTCAACAAGTCCACTATGTATTCCTCCACAAAAGTGAGGTGACTTCAGATCTGAGCAATTTAAGCTTCTTCCATCCCATCAGTAATTCTGTATAAACAAAAGCAATGCATAAAGGTTTTCCACTTTGTAACAATTTAAAAATCACACCAGTTAATTTTTTAAAATTTTATTCAGGGAGCAAAAAAAAAAAAAAACAGTAATCACTTTTTTACACCACGTTAGGATAAGAACACTTCATAATTGTCATCATCAAATTTACCAGGTATCAAAGAGTCTTGATTTAAGGTCACATGGCATCTCAGTCAATTGTCAGAGTTCAGTAGTTTTCACCCTGAAGGGTAGTAACACTACCATGTTAATTCAATCAGAAGATATTCCAAAAGAGAGCCATAAATTAGCCAGAGCTTATAGTAATAGAATGACTGGTATTAAAGAAGGCTAAACCTAAAGTATGATTATATTCCTGCTACTTCCTGTCTTTGCATTTAAGGATTACTTTTACCCTGCCAGTAGAAGTAGGAGTCCTGAAAAACTAGACTAGAGCCATTCCTTGGTGTTGCATGTGTGAATAAGGAAAAAAAAAATCCCAGGATCTTTTATATGTCTTGTGCAATTTGATATGAGGTGTTTAATATCAAATAATAACTTTGAAGAGGTTTTTACCTTACTTTTTGTTTTTTGGTACTTTCTGACATGTTCATTGAATCTCATCAAATCAAGCCTCATTGTAGAGAGCGTATCTTTAAATACTTACCATAGTTTCTGTTTTGTGCAGAGCAGCTGGAGGGGATGATGGGCCTTTTCAGTCCTAAAGCTAAATTCCCCACCATTGCCCTAAGCAGACCTTCACTTCTCCCCAAGAAAATTTCTTAAGAAATAAGACAGTTGCTTTTTTCCAGGTACAGGCAAGTATAGCTGAAAGTTGTTGTGACCTTCTAGTATTCAACTCATTGTCTCTACACTTCCACCTACAGTTTCTAAACTATCAGCACTTTGAATTGGCAGAGCTGCCCTTCCTGTCTCTGAAATACGTGCGTTCACATTGGCGCCATTGCTAATAAGGAGATTTAAACCTGAGGATGACTCATTGTTGATGACCCGTTTTATGTACCACTTCCTTCTTTCCAGCCACCAAAGCACACAAGAAGGAGCTAAACAAGCAAATGACTCTAAAGGAGAGTTGGGGTTCCTAAGCCCAGGTTTTATCACTGAACTAAAAAACCCACACACACCTTCTTCCCTCTTCCTTAGGATGAGAACATTTTAACTGACCTCTGCCCTTCTATCAACAATACAGTTGACCCTTGAACAACACCAGTTTGAACTGCCTGGATCCACTTATTGCAGATATTTTTCAGTAGTAAATACTGTAGTACTACACAATCTGTGGTTGATTGAATTCACAACTATGGAGGGCCCACTATAAGTTATACTCGGATTTTCAACAACAAGGAGGGTGGGCATCCCTAACCCCCTCCTTGTTCAAGGGCCAACTGCATTTGAAGACACTCAGAGGGACTTTATCTTCAAAGTTATCTTGAATGTTGTTTATTTTCATAACCTAAAGAGATCTTGTAAAACTCCAATGGGATATTATACTGAAGCTAAATGTTTTATAGAATCTTTCTTACTTGCCAGAAATGCTTGTTTTATGTATCGTTATGAAAGAATAATTGTCAGGCAAGTGCACTAAAAAATGTATTTATTGTTCTAGGATATTGAATCAGTCAACCCCAGGGACAAAAACATGGGTAATGTTTTCAAGTACTCATTTTACCTTCCCTTTGAAGAACAAGTTAATATTTTAAAATGCAAGTTAATCTTTCAGCTATTTTATTAACAGGTGCATTTTCAGTAGAAAGCATGATTTTTCAAAATATGTTAAGAAATTTTCATTAGTGATAGGCAATCAATCAGCTATCAAACTAAAGTTTGACCTTTTAGGAGCTATTGTAAGACCCAGGAGGATAATTAATTTAACACTGGAATAATTTGAACTTTAGCAATTTTTGGCAGAGCTCTTCTCTGTGATGGTGAGTATTCTGGAGTTTCAAAAAAAATTATAAATTTTATTATTATTATGTTGAATCTTTGGTAGATGCCTTTTTAAATAAGGAAAGAATCAAAACCTTTCCCTGGTGTGCTATTAAAGGAATTTCCCTCTCCATAGGCTTGTGTGTTAAGTTATTAAAGCTTGATCCCAAAGTGGTGTTTCAAAATCATTCTTAGAAGTGTTAGTAGGATCAACATCACCAGTGATCTAAAGTAAAAATATGTCACTTCTCTGAATTTTTCAAACACTGTGTGATAAATGATCTTGGGGAAAACGAGCTGCTTGAACTTCTTTTACATACTAGGGACCGACATGGCTTTCAGTGTATGTGCTATATTAGAGAAGAATACAACAGAGAAAGGCACTACATCTTAATTTACTTTTTTATTGAAGTAGAGTTGATTTACAACGTTGTGCTAATTTCTGCTGTACAACAGTCACTCAGTTATACACATATATACATTCTTTTTCATATTCTTTTTCATTATGGTTTATCACAGGTTATTGAATATAGTTCCCTGTACTATACAGTAGGGACCTGGTTGTTTATCCATTCTAAATGTAACAGTTTATATCTACTAGACTCAAACTCCCAGCCCATCCCTCTCCCTCCCCACCTCCCCCTTGGCAATCACAAGTCTGATGTCTATGTCTGTGAGTCTGTTTCTATTTTGTAGATAGGTTCATTTGTGCCATATTTTAGATTCCACATATATAGTGATATCATATGGTATTTCTCTTTCTCTGTCAGACTTCACTTAGTATGATAATCTCTAGTTGCATCCATGTTGCTGCAAATGGCATTATTTCGTTCGTTTTTATGGCTAAGTAATATTCCATTGTATATATATACCACATCTTCTTTATCCATTCCTCTATCGATGGACATTTAGGTTGTTTCCACGTCTTGGCTATTGCGAATAGTGCTGCTGTGAACATATGGGTGCATGTATCTTTTTGAATGTAGTTCTGTCTGGATATATGCCCAGGAATGGGATTGCTGGATCATACGGCAATTCTAGTTTTTTGAAGAACCTCCATACTCTTCTCTGTAGTGGTTGTACCAATTTACATTACCACCAACAGTGTAGGAGGCTTCCTTTTTCTTCACACCCTCTCCAGCATTTGTCATTTGTAGACTTTTTGGCCATTCTGACTGGTGTGGGGTGATACCTCATTGTAGTTTTAATTTGCATTTCTCTAATAATTAGTGATGTTGAGCATCTTTTCATGTGACTCTTGGTCATCTGTATGTTTTCTTTGGAGAAATGTCTATTTAGGAGTTCTGCCCATTTTTCAATTGAGTCGTTTTCTTTTTTTCTTTTTGGCTGCGTTGGGTCCTTGTTGCTGTGCGTGGGCTTTCTCTAGTTGCAGCAAGTGGGGGCTACTCTTCATTGCAGTGCACGGGCTTCTCATTGTGGTGGCTTCTCTTGTTGCGGAGCATGGGCTGTAGGCAAGTGGGCTCAGTAGTTGTGGCTCGTGGACTCTAGAGCATAGGCTCAGTAGCTGTGGTGAACGGGCTTATTTGCTCGCAGCCAGTGGGATCTTCCTGGACCAGAGATTGAACCTGTGTCCCCTGCATTGACAGGTGGATTCTTAACCACTGTGTCACCAGGGAAGTCCCTGGTTTTTTGATATTGGGTTGTATGAGCTGTTCGTATATTTTGGAGATTAAGCCCTTGTCGGTCACATTGTTTACAAATATTTTCTCCCATTCTGTAGGTTGTCTTTTTTTTTTTTTTTTTTTTTTTTACTGTTTCATTTGCTATGCAGGGACTGCATTTTAATTTGGCAGCATCTAAGACTCTCCAGGTGTTGGGATTCACCTATAGCTTATGCATTCTGATTGTCATTTGTCTGTTCACTTTGATCTGGCACAACGAGCATTAATACTTACTTATCTTTTCTAAGGACAAGGCCTCTCTCCCCCACTCCTCTCTCTCTTGCAACATCTAATTTGTTAGAAGGAAAGATGATAAACTAGCCAAGGAAAACCTAAACCTTTGACTTTAATGTATTGGCATCATAAACACCATGTTTTGTTGTGTTTTTTATTTAGTTTTTAGTTGTCTGAGCATCTTGAAGTGGCAAGTTAGTTATTTGCTTAGCTTTTTCTTAATAACATAAATGAAATGAGAGAAAAGTAACCAGGATACATTTTCTGACTTTGGTGAAAAGACTATGTATGACTCATCTTGTTAAAGGCATGCAGGGATCTTAATTTCAGAGAATAACATATGTTAGTCCCAACTGTTTCTATATCCATTGTGATCATGACAAGATTTGGAGAAAATGTTGTAAAAGCATATTTACTTTCATTCTATTCATTTTATGAAACAGAATAGTCCAGGAAATAGACACTGAGTGGACAATGACATCATGCCATTACTTAAATTACTATAACAATTAATGTGTTGGCAGGAACTTACCTTGCACCTTTCAGGGGTAAGCCAGCTTCATTTTGCATAACTCTAAAAGTTTTTTTTTTTAAAGTTACTTTTTTGAAACCCGATTCTATACATATCAAAACCTCTTATGATTTATTAAGAACCTGGGGAGGTATAAGACTTACATATAAGGAGTAATGGACTTTGAAGAAAAAGAGGTTTCTAAGTGGCTCTTGGGGTACAATTTAAAGGGTACAGTTAGGATCATGGAATGAGGGATATAGGCAATGGTTTCACTAATTACTTAATTTCAGATTCACTTGCTTCTCTAGTTTACAACAGAGGTAATCATTTAATACACAAGACTTTGGTGAGCTAGAGAACACTCAGCAAGAAATGGGCCAGCAGTGGGAAAAAATATCACTCAAGAATAAGCACAAATAAAAATCAACTTCCAAAGGCTCTTGATACCAGTGATTTTCCACTCCTGTTGGGATTTTGATTTCTTTCCAGAAGAATTGCAGCAGTGGCCTCCTGCCAGAGGAGAACAATATTCAGCTTATAGTGCCAACTGCCGCTTATAGCTATCTCTCCAGTGGTAGAAGCCCCTCAGATTTTTATATCTGCTGCTTATTAAAAAGCTCTTGACTTTCCCTTGGCTCACTGACTGAGGAACGCCTGGGAGCCTACATGCAACAGGTGATCCTGTTCCTGTCAAACAAATGCCATCACACTGTGGGTAGGTACAGAAGGCTAGCCTGAGTGGCCACTGATCCCATCCACCAATTCAGGCTAGCCTCTCATCAGTATACTGTAACTTATTTAGATTTTGCGGCAGGTGTCTGAAAGTCAACATAATAGGTGTAGATGCTTCCAAAGGCCATTCTTTTCCTTCATTCGTATCCAGCCATAAAAATCACTTGCTTTCATTGTCTATACACAGCCCAAAATATCAAGATAGCTATCACACAGCCCATACATTTCTGACCTTGTCCTCTCTGTCCTCTTCCTTTATGCTCCTTGTTTATCAGAATGTCTTCATAAGTGAAATGACTCTGGTAGAGAACCTTTACCTCATGTTTAAATTAGAAAGTAAGTAATGGAGTTTGCCATTTTCTTTTCATATCGTCCTTCACTTAAAGCAGTGACTTTGTGTTGGAATCACATGGAGAGCTTTAAACGATTCTAGTCACATTTAAGTTTAAAAAACACTGATTTAAAAGTTGCACCAGTTATAAAGTAAGAATAACGTTTTGCCTTATTTTGGTAACTAACCATATTCCTCAATTTTTAAACATTCATACTCTAAGAGTATTTGTTTTGCTTTGAAATACAGTGCTTCATATTGTGTCATGAATATGGAAGTGACCACAAGTAAGAATATATGTGATCTTACATATACAGAAAAGTATTATGAGATAAGGTAAAGGGTGGGAAATATACCAATGCTACTCTGAGTTCATAATTGAATAATCACTTACTCTGCCTTAATTGCCTCATCTCTAAAATCTGAACGTTAAACCAGGTAGGTCTAATACCTTCTGGCTTCTTTCTCTGATCCTATCATCAGTACCACTTCATTTCTGAGGATACTGATTTCTCCAGAGGATACTGATTTCTCCATAGAGCTAGGTGGAAGGGGATATTTAAACCCTCTGGAAACATTATATTTAAACAGTATCAACTTACTAATAAGGCCATGTTTCTATGATTGTAATTATCCAGTTGTAGCAAGACAGGGCAAGTGTATTTATTTTCTCACTTTCTCCTCAGTCTTGTCCCTCCTGCCATATTTGTTGCAAAAACTCATTCAGTGAGACCAAAAATTCCTTCTTTGGTTAGTAACTGAATGGCTAAATTACATTTATCAATTCAAATGGAGATGATTATAATTAATTATTTAATAAAACAAAAGTAAGTATGAAGAAAGATCATTTTCCTAGGTTGAGTTTTTTTAAGGTTAATAAAGATATGTAAAGGTTAGGCTAGATGTTTTCTTAAACTACAAACTGTTGTCATTTTTGAAATGTGTAAGCATTTGTTTGTATAAGTAATATGTATTCATTGTAGAAAATGTGGACTCTTCAGGAAAGCACAAAGAACTAAATAACTTACTGGTATTCCAACCACTGAGAGAGATGCTCTTTTCACAGCTGGGCTTATTTCTGTGCTTCACAAATATGAATTCCTTGTAAAAAATAAAATTAGGAGCAAATTATGTATACAAGTTTCTGACTTGCTTGTTTAAATATCATATTGTCTTTAAATATTATAGATATAAAAATATATTCATAATATATTAAGGAAATGCTACAAGTAATAACCATTCCCTCAAACTTAGATATTTAAGATGTAGACCACATTTTTAAGGGGCAGAGTTGCTATTATAACTCATGATTTTTAGACCTATTGGGAATGAGGGAAACCAGGTTACCTTGTGCAAATTTGAGACTCTTGGATGGCTATACAGTGAGCATCCTAACCATCTTAGCTAACATAAAAGGGATGCTATTTAAAAGTAGTTTAAAAGGATTCCAGTCTGTTGAAAGATCCCCAAATATTGTAAAGTCTCATTGTTTGCAGCCCTCTTCTGTAGGTCCTGCCTGTGCCCCATTGTTGTCTGACTACTGAGACGGCTAGGCAATCTTGATTGTCTGTGGTCCTCCCAAGGTTGAGATTCTGTCTGGAGATCTGGACTTCCTTGCCTGGGCCCTCCTGTAGGTGCCCCAGCCTTGCCTCCTGACCCTGCATGTAGTCACTGGTCTTTCAACAAAGAAGACCCCATACCTCACAACTTGGAATGCATGCACCTTGATCATGGAGCAGGAAGGCTTTAATCTCTGGGGCACCATACAGTGTCACACGACTCTTCCTAAGAGATCAGCACAATAGCCTATAATTCAAAAAAGGACCACTGTTGAGTTTTTCAAAATAAAGGTAGCCCATTACTTTCTTCATGCTGGTAAACCTCTGGAATAGTAAGGCTGTTATCCCTGACCTTCAGCACTTCACGTATGTCTGTTGTCCAGATTGAGATCACTGTGATCCTTTCTGTTCTGCATGTGGACACGTTTGAAGTTGTGCACATAATGCATCAGTTTCCATTCCTGGCTTTTCACAGTTGATTGTCCTGAAGACCTGCTGGTCTTATCTGCACAGAAGATTATAGAATATTATTTTTAGAGAAAAATGATTTCCTCTCTGTGCATTTATGCTAATCACTAATTTGTATATCCATGTATAACTGATTTGCTCTATTTTTAAGTCCCTGAAAGTTCAGCAAGTTGCTGTTTTACCATTTATTTCTTATGATTAAAATGTGTTTGATACAAACACATGTGTTCTTAGTTCACCTATTTTAAGTTTTTTACCATCAAGATAAAGGCATGTTACTTGTTCGTATTGGCCATGCGGTTTCTGTCATATTGATGGAAGACACTGATAACTATCTGAAGATTAAAAACTATAGTAATGTACTTAAGTACAAAACATTGTTTAATGTGCTTGAGACCAAAAATAATAACTCTTCGGGGTTCTTTTCCCTCCTGGTTTTCAGGGTGCTGGTTGCACAGCCCTGGTGGTAGCTGTGGTCGCAAGGAAGCTGGAACTTACCAAAGCAGAAAAGCACGTGCACAACTTCATGATGGACACCCAACTGACAAAAAGAGTAAGTTACCACCCTTGTATCTCCAAGGGGAATATTAGTGTTTTTTCTTTGGTTTAAATTTTCATTTTATTTTATGTTGGAGTATATAGTTGATTTACAAAGTTGTGTTAGTTTCAGGTGTTCAGCAAAGTGATTTAGTTATACATACACATATATCTATTCTTTTTCAGATTCTTTTCCTACATAGGTTATTACAAAATAATGAGTAGAGTTCCCTGTGCTATACAGTAGGTCCTTGTTGTTTATCTGTTTTATACATAGTAGTGTGTATATGTTAATCTCAAACCCTTAATTTATCCCCTCCCACACCTTTCCCCTTTGGTAACCATAAGTTTGTTTTCGAAGTCTGTAAGTCTGTTTCTGTTTTGTACATAAATTCATTTGTATCGGGGCTTCCCTGGTGGTGCAGTGGTTGAGAGTCCGCCTGCCGATGCAGGGGACATGGGTTCGTGCCCCAGTCCGGGAGGATCCCACATGCCGCGGAGCGGCTGGGCCCGTGAGCCATGGCCGCTGAACCTGCGTGTCCAGAGCCTGTGCTCCACAGCGGGAGAGGCCACAGCAGTGGGAGGCCCGCGTACCGCAAAGAAAAAAAAATCATTTGTATCATCTTTTTAGATTCCACGTATGTGATATCATATGGTATTTGTCTTTGACTTACTTCACTCAGTATGAGAATCTCTAGGTCCATCCATGTTCCTGCAAATGGCATTATTTCATTCTTATGGCTGAATAATATTTCATTGTATATATGTACCACATCATCTTTATCCATTCGTCTGTAGATGGACATTTAGGTTGCTTCCATGTCTTGGCTATTGTAAACAGTGCTGAAATGAACATTGGGGTGCATGTATCCTTTCGAACCATGGTTTTCTCCAGATATAGGCCTAGGAGTGGGATTGCTGGATCTTATGATAGCTCTATTTTTAGCTTTTTAAGGAACCTCCATATTGTTCTCCACAGGGCTGCACCAATTCACATTCTCACCAACGGTGTAGGAGGGTTCCGTTTCCTCCACACTGTCTCCAGCATTTGTTGTTTGTAGATTTTCTGATGATGCCCATTCTGACTGGTGTGATACCTCATTGTAGTTTTGATTTGCATTTCTCTAATACTTAGTGATGTTGAGCACCTTTTCATGTGCCTCCTGGCCATCTGTATGTCTTCTTTGGAGAAATGTCTATTTAGGTCTTCTGCCCATTTTTTGATTGGTTTTTTGTTGTTGAGTTGTATGAGCTGTTTGTATATTTTGGAGTTTAAGACCTTGTCAGTCGCATCATTTGCAAATATTTCCTCCCATTCTGTGTGTTGTCTTTTCATTTTGTTTTTGGTTTCCTTTGCTGTGAAAAAGCTTTCAAGTGTAATTAGGCCCATTTGTTTATTTTGTTTTCATTTTCGTTACTCTAGGAGGTGGAGCCTAAAAGATATTGCTGCAATTTATGTCAAGGAGTGTTCTACGTTTTCCTGGAAGACTTTTATGGTATTTGGTCTTGCCTTTAGGTCTTTAATCCATTTTGAGTTTGTTTTTGTGTACAGTGTTACAGAATGTTCTAATTTCAGTCTTCTACATGTAGCTGTCCGGTTTTCCCAGCACCACTTATTGAAGAGACTGTCTTTTCTCTGTTGTATATTCTTGCCTCCTTATTGTAGATTAATTGAACCTAGGTGTGTGGGTTTATTTCTGGGCTTTCTATCCTGTTCTGTTGATCTATATTTCTGTTTTTGTGCCAGTACCATACTGTCTTGATTACTGTAGCTTTGTAGTATAGTCTGATGGCAGGGAGGCTGATTCCACTAGCTCCATTTTTCTTTCTCAAGATTGCTATGGCTATTCAGGTTCTTTTGTGTTTCCAAACAAATTTTAAGACTTTTTGTTCTAGAACTGCAGAAAATTGGGAATTTAAAAGGGATTGCATTGAGTCTGTAGATTACCTTGGGTAGTATAGTGATTTTGACAGTAATTGATTCTTCTAATCCAGGTACATGGTATATTTTTGCAGCTGTTTCTGTCCTCTTCAATTTCTTTCATCAGTGTCTTATAGTTTTCTGAGTACAGGTTTTTTACCTCCTTAGGTAGGTTTATCCTAGGTATTTTATTCTTTTTGATGCAATGGTTAATGGGATTGTTTCCTTAATTTCTCTTTCTGACCTTCAGTTGTTTGTTAGTGTATAGGAATGCAAGAGATTTCTGTGTATTAATTTTGTATCCTGAAACTTTACCAAATTCATTGATGAACTCTAGTAGTCTTCTGGTATCATCCTTAGGATTTTCTGTGTATAGTGTCATGTCATATCATGTTTACTTCTTTTCCAGTTTGGATTCCTTTAATTTCTTTTTCTTCTCTAATTGCTATGGCTAGGACTTCCAAAACTATGTTGAATAAAAGTCGTGAGAGTGGACACGCTTGTCTTGTTCCTGATCTTAGAAGAAATGCTTTCAGCTTTTCACCATCGGGTATGATATTAACTGTAGGTTTGTCATATATGGTCCTTATGTTGAGGTATATTCCCTCTTGACACACTTTCTGGTGAGTTTTTATCATAAATCGGTGTTGAATTTTGTCAAAAGCTTTTTCTACATTTACTGAGATGATCATTTGGTTTTTATTCTTCAGTTTGTTAATGTGGTGTATCACACTGATTGATTTGCAAATATTGAAAAATCCTTGCATCCCTGGGATAAATCCCTCTTGATCATGGTGTATGATCCTTTTAATGTACTGTTGGATTCAGTTTGCTAGTATTTTGTTGAGGATTTTTGCATGTATGTTCATCAGTGATACTGGCCTGTAAGTTTCTTATTTTGTGGCATGTTTGTCTGGTATCAGGGTGATTATGGCCTCATAGAATGAGTTTGGAAGTGTTCCTTCCTCTGCAATTTTTCAAAATAGTTTCAAAAGGATAGGTGTTAACTCATCTCTTGATGTTTGATAGAATTCACCTGTGAATCCATCTGGTCCTGGACTTTCGTTTGTTGGGCATTCTTTAATCACAGTTTCAATTTCAGTGCTTGTGACTGGTCTGTTCATATTTTCTATTGCTTCCTGGTTCGGTCTTGGGAGATTGTACCTTTCCAAGAATCTTTCCATTTCTTTGAGGTTGTCCACTTTATTAGCATATAGTTGCTTGTAGTAGTCTTATGATCCTTTGTATTTCTTTGGTGTCAGTTGTAACTTTTCCATTTTCATTTCAATCATTTCATTTATTGATGTGAGCCCTCTCTCTCTTTTTCTTGATGAGTCTGAATAAAGGTTTATCAACTTTGTTTATCTTTTCCAAGAACCAGCTTTGAGTTTTATTAATCTGTGCTATTGTTTTCTTTGTTTCTATTTCTTTGTTTCTATTTTATTTCTGCTCTGATCTTTATGATTTCTTTCCTTCTGCTAACTTTGGGTTTTGTTTTTTCTTTCTCTAGTTGCTTTAGGTGTAAGGTTAGGTTGTTTGTATGGGATTTTTCTTGCTTCCTGAGGTAAGATTGTATTGCTATAAACTTCCCTGTTAAAGGTGTCCCATAGCTTTTGTATCATCATGTTTTAATTTGTCTCTAGGTATTTTTTTCATTTCCTCTTTGATTTCTTCAGTGATCCATTGGTTGTTTAGTAACACATTGTTTAGCTTCCACATGTTTGTGTTTTTTATAGTTTTTTCTTTCCCCCTTGTAGTTGATTTCTAATCTCATAGCCTTGTGGTCGGAAAAGATGCTTGGTATGATTTCAGTTTTCTTGAATTTATCAATGCTGGGTTTATGGCCCAGTTTGTGATCTATCCTGGAGAGTGTTCCATGTGCACTTGAGAAGAAAGTGTATTCTGCACTTTTTGGATGGAATGCTCTATAAATATCAATTAAGTCCATCTGATATAATATGCCATTTAAGACCTGTGCTTCCTTAATGATTTTCTGTCTGGATGATCTGTCCATTGCTGAAAGTGGGGTGTTAAAGTCCCCCACTATTATTGTGTTACTGTCGATTTCTCCTTTTATGGCTGTTAGCATTTGCCTTGTGTATTGAGATGCTCCTATGTTGGGTGCATATATATTTATAATTGTTATATCTTCTTGGATTGATCCCTTGATCATTATGTAGTGTCCTTCCTTGTCTCTTGTGACAGTCTTTTATTTTAAAGTCTATTTTGTCTGATACGAGAATTGCTACTCCAGCTTTCTTTTGATTTCCATTTGCATGGAATATCTTTTTCCATCCCCTCACTTTCAGTCTGTATGTGTCCCTAGATCTGAAGTGAGTCTCTTGTAGACAGCATATAGATGGGTCTTGTTTTTGTATCCATTCAGCCAGTCTGTGTCTTTTGGTTGGAGCATCTAATCCATTTATATTTAAGGTTATGTTACCAATATGTATGTTCCTGTTGCCATTTTCTTAATTGTTTTGGGATTATTTTCATGGGTCTTTTTTCTTCCTTTCCCCTTTTGTTCTCTTCTCTTCTGATTTGATGACTATCTATCTTTAGTGTTGTTTGGATTTCTTTTTTGTGTGTATATCTGTTGTTGGTTTTTGGTTTGTGGGTACCATGAAGTCTTGATAAAGCAGTCTATAAGATTGTTTTAAGTTGCTGGTCTCTTTCAGTTTCAAATGCATTTCCAGTATCCTGCATTTGAACACTCCTCACAATTGCTGGTTTTGATATCATATTTGTGTGTGGATTATTTCCTACCTTTACTGTACATTTACCTTTACTGATGAGCTTTCCCATTTGTAATTTTCTTGTTTCTAGTTGTGTCCTTTTCTTTCCCACCTAGAGTTCTTTTAGCATTTGTTGTAAAGGTGGTCTGGTGGTGCTGAATTCTCTTAGCTTTTGCTTGTTTGCAAAGCTTTTCGTTTCTCCATTGAATCTGAATGAGAGCCTTGCTGGGTAGAATATTCTTGATTGTAGCTTTTTCCCTTTCATCACTTTGAATATATCATGACTCTCCCTGCAGAGTTTCTGTGAAGAAATCAGCTGATAACCTTATGGGGATTCCCTTCTTGCTTTTAATATTTTCTCTTTGTCTTTAATTTTTGTCAATTCGATTACGATGTGTCTTGGTGTGTTTCTCCTTGGGTTTATCCTATATGGGACTCTCTGCACTTCCTGGACTTCAGTGAGTGTTTCCTTTCCTATGTTAAGGAGGTTTTCAGCTATTATCTCTTCAAATATTTTCTCAGGGTCTTTCTCTCTCTCTTCTCCTCCTGGGACCCCTATAAGGTGAATGTTGGTGCATTTACTGTTGTTCTGAGACAGTCCTCATTTCTTTTCATTACTTTTTCTTTACTCTGCTTTGACACAGTGATTTCCACCATCTGTCTGTCTTCCAGCTCACTTAATCTGTTCTTCTGCCTGATTTATTCAGCTACTGATGCCTTCTAATGTATTTTTTCATTTTAGTAATTGTATTATTCATCTCTGGTTATTTGTTCTTTGTTTATCTAGATCTTTGTTAAACATTTCCTGTATGTATCTTTTAGGTTTGTGCCTCCACTCTTTTTCCATGATCTTGGATCATCTTTACTACCGTTATTCCGAATTCTTTTTCAAGTAGCTTGCCTATCTCCACTTAGTTGTTCTTTTGGGGTTTTATCTTGTTCCTTTGTCTGGAACGTAGTCCTCTGCCATCTCAGTTTGTCTAACTTTCTGTGTTTGCAGTCCCACAGGCTGCAGGATTATGGTTCCTCTTGCTTCTGGTGTCTGCCCACTGGTGTGTGGTGCTGGGTCTTGTCCCTCTGGTGGGCAGGGCCATATCAAGGGGTGTGTTTTTAGGCAGCTGTGCACTCAGGAAGCTTTTAAGCAGCCTGTCTGCTGTTGGGTGGTGCTGTGTTATTGCCCTAAGGTGTCCCAGCACTGGAGCCTTCAGGCTGTTGGGTGGGGCAAGGTCTTGGCATCAAAAGTGGCAGCCTCCAAGACAGCTCCCACCTATGAGTGCTCCCCAGTACCTCCGCCACCAGTGTCCTTTTCCCTGCAGCGAGCCACAGCTGCCCCTCCACCTCCCCAGGAGACCCTCCAAGAGCAGCAGGTAGGTCTGATCTAGGCTCTAATGAAGTCACTGCTTTTTCCCCTGGGTTTCAGTGTGCATGAGACCTTGTGTGCGTCCTCCAAGACTGGCAGTTCTGCTTCCCCCAGTCCTGTGGATTTCCTGCGATTAGGTCCCACTGACCTTCAAAGCCAAATGCTCTGGGGGCTCCTCCTCCTGATGCCAGTCCTGCAGACTGGGGAGCCTGATGTGGGGCTCAGAACCTCTGTGATATATTTATGTGGGAGAACCTCTGCAATATAATTATTTTCCACTTTGTGGGTCACCGACCCAGTGGGTATGGGATTTGATTGTATGGCAAATGCATCCCTCTTACCATCTTGTTGTGGCTTCTTCTTTATCTTTGGAAGTAGAATATCTTTTTTGGTAGGTTCCAGTCCTTTTGTATTGATGGTTGTTCAGCAGTTAGTTGTGGTTTTGGTGTTTTTGTGAGAGGAGCTGAGCTCAGGTCCTTCTACCCCACCATCTTGTCCGGGGCTCCTGTTTTCTCTCAGTGTTGGGCAATAATAGTTTTTACTTTGATCTCTGAAGCTGAAATGATATGGTTTAAAGTTAAGGCATTCTTGGAGTCAGTTCCATTTTTTAACATTGAGAATAAACTCTTCCTAACTTTAGGTCAGTCAGGAAGTAATTGGAAAACCTTGGTATTTACTCAAGTATAAAAATAAACCACATAAAGCTAAAATAGGCACACTTAACATTTAAGTTTGCAGCATGCAAGAGGAGACCAATATTGGATTGAGTAGGAAGGAATATACCATCAGTGTATTATAAAAATTTTATGGGAAGGAGATTCAACTGATATTTTACTGAGCTTCTGTGAGACAGTCACTGTTCTAAAGACTGGGGTTGCAAAGACAAAGAAAAAAAACCCACTACCTTTGGGACCCCAAGGTAGGGATAGAAAGATGTTGAAAATGGTATGGCATCCAGACAGGAGAAAACAGTCATCACAGGTTTTACACAGCCCTCTCTCTGTGCCAGCTGCTGCTCTAAGCATGTCACCTTAGAGCAGTGGCTGGCACACTTGTTTTATCCTTACAACTTCCTGAGTGAAGTGCTAGGATCATAGCCATTATACCAATGTGGAAGCCAAGACCCAGAGGCTAGGTATCCCATGTAAAAAGAAACAGATTCGTATCACGCTAAATTTTTAGCCTCTCTTCATAGTCACTTGAGACACCAAAATAACAAGGTCAAAAATAACAAAATTATTTTACAGCAGTCATCTTGCTATATAATCACTCCTCAACATGGAATCTGATCGGTCTGCCATTGAAATAACAAAATATGTTGTCATAATTTACCCATAAAAGAATCAAGAGAGGTCTCAAGCAGCATTCTAATTGTAGTGTTTTTACTCACTCTACATCTTATCTATCAGACACTATTTTGAGACTTCATTGCAGTTAGTAGGTCCACACAATTCTAGATGATCAAAGACACTTAGTTGCCACCATGCTTTCAACCTGGATTTACCACTTGGGAATGTCTTCTACTTTACACAGGTTTCTCTCATTTTCTTCAGTTCCTGAATTCATTCTTTAAATTCGTGAACATTTCTAAATGTTACAGGGAAGCACACAGAGGGTGGAAGGAGAGAGGTAAAAGAGCTGATTGGAAGGTTGGGGTTCTTGTAACCTTCAAAGATATCATAGGAAATGAAAATACGTGCACATTACATTATTAGTCCACATCTAATCCAAAATTGTAGCACATGTTTCGTGTATCTTAAGGATCAGAAGTTGTGCAATATCAAAAAAAACTCTTCCATAAAGTCCCTTGTATAATCCAAATAATTTTATCATGAAGATTGTTTTCACAGGAATTAAGTTAATGCCACACTTCAGATACTATGTAGAAAAATACCTTAAAACACCGTATAATCCATATATACCCATGTACTCATAACTCTTTTCAATAGGAAAAAAAAAACTTGTGACAGAATCCACATAATGAAAACATTTTAAAAAACAACTTAGCATATTTAGACAGATTTCCCCATGTTTGAGAAGGAAAAACAGTAATTCCTTTACATTTACTTTGGGATATTGATATTCCATATCTTTATTATTGAAACATTTTAGCAGTTGGAAAAGACAAGGGCTTTGATTTAAAAATCTACCATTTAACATTGTTGTATACTGCTTTTGCTGAGGATGTATGTGAGAATCACAGAAGTCTCCCAGTTTCTTTCAGGAGATACTCCAGGTTGATTTTACAGTTTAGCTACTTTAGCTGAGGGTCCCTCAACCTCAGCACTATTGGCCTTTGGGGCTGGATATTTGTTGTATGGGACTTTCTTGTGCATTGTGGCATGTATAGCAGCATCCTTGGCCTCCACTCACTAGAAGCTAGATGCCAGCAGCACTTCCTCTAACTTGTGACAACAAAATTGCCTCTAGACTTTGCCACGTCTCCTAAAGGGACAAAACCTCTACAGTGAGAACCACTGCTTTTGCTTGTTATTCCCCAAAGATTTGGAGACAGGGACAAGTCCCCTTAACAGATACTCTTTGACCATCCCGAGTTGATTGTCATCTTCTTCCTGGGAATAATGTATTCATTTCACAAAAATATACTTGGACCTAATGTAGTCAGGGTTCTGAGTTAACTGCTATATTCCAGGGATCAGATAATTTTAAGCTTTTATAATGCTGTTCCTTCAGTAAATCAGATGAAATTTCTGTTTCTACCTGCTTGGCAGAAAAATGCACTTGTGCTCTTGCTAATATTGCTCTTGGGTCCCCTTTAGGGAAATATGGATTCAGGATCTAGATCTATGGATCTAGATGACCTTCCTTTAGTTTTTGTGACTAGAACTCATTTCCCTAGTCATCAGGTTTTCTGATGTTACTGCTTTTCTGTCATAAGTTCTTGTATACATTTGATAAACTCCCTGTAGATAATGTTGAATTAGTAGTCATATTGTTGGTAGAAAGCTTTTTCAGTAAAAAGTACTGTTCTAGTTTCAAAATTCACATTCTCCATCATGCTTATGATGCTTTATTAATTCTATTATCTCACTACTATTGCTTAAAAGTGCAGCTACTTTGAAGTATTTCTTGCGAACAGAGTCTCTAATAGGTCTGAGAAAGACACTCGAGCAGGCTTGCTGACAGGTCTTATTTTTACAGGCAAAATGTCACTAAGTACAAAAGCAAACGTTAAAATGGCATTAAAATCAAACATAAATTTCTAGTTTATGATTCCCATTCCATTATTATACTCAATATAACATATGAAAATAATAGCCCTTTTATGGTTCTCTCTATTATTTTATACAAAGTTATCAATTAATGAGTGTCATTGATTCCATTTAGTTATTTATGGAATTTTTAAATAAAAAAATCTAAAATACTGAATGATCGATTAAAAATTATTATAATAACCAAGAATAAACAAGGACCTAAAAGCCATACATAGTTACTAAGATGACAGATTAAAAATGAAAATATCCCCTGAAATACTACATCAAAGTTTTTTGATGGTCAAAAGGGATAATGGTCACAGACATTCTGAAATCTTAATATGACTTTTTTAACATTCATATTGCTTTTCTTTAAATGATAGATTCTTCTTCCAGGAAGAAATGGAAGCCTTCCAGTGTGTATTTTAACTAAACTGAACAATTTCCATGAAAAATTATCCACCATGTACAAAGTTTGAGGAACAATTTTATACAGAAATCATTTCTCTGTGGGACTACATTAACCACATAAAATACTATGTTTGAAAGTAGAACACACAATTCACTGGGCACTAGCATTAATGGAGGATTGTCCTATGTAATTCCAAAAGTTTACATGACACTCTGCAATTCAAAAATGGCCAATAGGTCCATGTAACCTAAATAATCTAAGGATTTCAAAAATCAAAGCATAATAGCACTAACTTATCAGTAGGCTTAGTAAGACAGAACCAGCTATTTAATAGATTTGTAGCATATGACCTTACAGATGCAATGTGTTTACCATGCTAAAGCTTTAGGAAATATATTATTATTACTATTCATTCAGGTTTGAACCAAAAAGAAATCTTGGAGTTTGGCCCTCTGGCTACTTTCATTTTGGAAAGAAACTTGAAAACAAGCAATTCTGAGAACCCAGGCATAATTTTTGAAGTCGCTAGATGTACCATGAAGGATAATTATACATATTAATGTCCACTGTGGGTGTTTCCAATCCTGTTAAGAATTCTCAATAAGATCCATAATAAGAACACTATTATGTAATTATATGTAATTATGTAATTTTGTTTCTTGCATATCTCTTAACAAGTGAACAGAAATTCTAGAGGATTTACTGTGTGTAGCTTTTATATCCTGCTTGGCTACATATCCCAGTGGGTTAAAATACAAATGCATGGATCCCTTGACCTTGCCTTGTTCTATTCACCCCACCGCAGATACCTGGTCTCAAGGAGAACTGGGCTGGCAAGAAAGGTTGGTGCCCTGAGCACATCCAGCCCCACTGCTGCAGGGGCAGTGAGAGCACATGATGTCCTACTAAGCTGCACAGGCTTAGTGGCCTTGACTTTGTCCTCCAGGCATCCTGGAGGCATCACCCACAGCATATAGAGCAACATTTTACTATAATTATCAGAATGAGAGGCAAGAAACTCTCCTGCCTCAAAAAAGCCTCTGAAGGGAGAGGCAAGAGGAAGAAAAAGAAAGTAGTAAAAAGCAAAGGAAATCTATAAACAAAGTAGCCTGCTAAATAACTCTCTAATTGTATGTATCATATAGGGTTGAACGAAGCAAACATTCAGTTAACAGTCAATCAGCTTTAAGAGCCTTTGTGGTTTATAAAGTATTGTTTCACATAAAAAATATATTTTACCTTACTACTGATAGCTTTAATATTTACCTAGGAGCCAGCAATATAACATTTCATGTCCTTTATACCTATGAAAGTGGGTTGAAGGCATCTAGTGACTATTACTACTTTTAATAGTATAAATGGCTTATAGGGCCTTTGTTTTCTCAAATTATTACTAAAATTTCTGATTATTTTATACCTTTCAAAATTTTTCTGATAAAAGACTTGCATTTGAGTTGACCACTATTTTTTTTAATTTTTAGTTTATATTGGAGTATAGTTGATTGCAATGTTGTGTTAGTTTCAGATGTACAGCAAAGTGATTCAGTTATACATATACATGTATCTATTCTTTTTCAAATTATTTTCCCACTTAGGTCATTACAGACTATTGAGCAGAGTTCCCTGTGCTATAGTAGGTCCTTGTTGGTTATCTATCAATATTTTAAATATAGCAGTGTGTACATGTCTATTAGTGAGGTAGAACAAATGTTCTTATTTTCCTTTTTCCCTGTGTGAGTGTGTCTTTGGGGGTACAGGAAATGGAGAGAGGAAGAGAAGGTTCCTGTTAAGAAAGGGCCCACCTTTCACTTTCCTTGTTCTGTGAAGTAGAGGAAATAAGTTATATTTCATAGTGGCACTGGGACATTAATTGGCAACATATAATACAGCTACTAATTATTGAGAGATATCTGTGAATCCCTCGTGCCAACTCTCAGGGTATCTAGCAAGTGATAGAGACTCAATACATTTGTTGAAAAATGGAAATGCTCTGACCCCTTTAGATCCTAGGTCTCGTCTTTAAACCTGTACACCCTTCGTATCAGGAGGGTCCTTTGGTTGATAAAATATGCATCTATGGTTATGATTAGAAGTTTTTATGATACAAATTACTATGGTGCCAAATTTAACACCATAGACATTTATTTAGTACCAGCTATGCCAAAGGCACTGAGCTAGGGAGAAACAATGACGTAACCTCTAAAACTTTGTAAATGCCCTGGAAAGTGGAGCAGGGGCTCCAGAGTTACATTGTTACATGACTATAGAGCAGGGTTCTTAACTGCAAATAAACTTTCATCTCAATGATCACAAATGCACAGACCTACTTCTCCTCTCCCCCGTTTTTCCTGTAAGTTTGGATTAGCATTTTCATGTAACAATTCCCATCCTTCAAACCTGTAAAACACTGAGGTGTTTCCACCCTGTCTTCTGTTCCCTTTCAACTCTATGAGGAACCGAGGAGGAAAAAAATCTACTATTATCAGTAGAGGATAAGTTTTTCTATGTTTGGATATATTGTTTTGTTTCTGCTGTATTGAAAAGTAGCAGTTAAATAAGATGCTTTGAGAGATTTATTCCTGTATTTGAAAGGGAGTTAGTTAGTTAGAAAGGGGATGTTTCGCCATAAATGGATATATTTCACAGTTCTTAAAAGCAGCTGTAGGGATTTCATTTTCAGATGTGGAGTCAATTATTTTTCAGCCTGTCATCTACATTGCATGTTTAGTGAATACAAATCCTACAATATAAGGTCCAGGGGTTATCGCCCACCACAGTACACTCTGAAATTGAGGTTCCCTACTCCCTTCCAGTCATTCCCCCACCATCCCAAAGAAAAAGAATCATTTAAAATACATTAAGGACAAGCATTGGATCACCTTTGAAAATTTTATAGACTTTAGATGAGAATCCAAACCAAAATTAATTGCTGTGTTCTATTCCAAACACTGCTATGTTCAACTGCTGTGTTCTTGTCTCATCACTTCTTTCCCAGTTTTCTCGCTGCCTCACTGGTCTGTGTTCTAGGTTCTTACTCTGTGTCTTGAGCTGATAAAACCAGGGAGGGAGGATATACCAGGGCCCTTACCAGTCCTCCAGGCAGTACATCTGCTCAGAGAGCTGAGACTTCCAGTAGCCAGCCCTTCTCCTTGCTAGCAGGGAGGGTCTGTCCCAACCCCAGGCAGTGCTGGCTAGTCACTTCCCACTCCTCTCCCTTTAAAAGCAAGGTCCTCCTACAAATCTACAGTCATCAAAACAGTATGATACTGGCCCCAAAACAGAAATATACATCAATGGAACAGGATAGAAAGCCCAGAAATAAACGCACACACCTATGGTCAATTAAGCTATGACAGAGGAGACAAGAATATACAATGGAGAAAAGACAGTCTCTTCAATAAATGGCGTTGGGGTAACTAGACAGCTACATGTAAAAGAATGAAATTAGAATACTCACTAACACCAAAAATAAGCTCAAAATGGATTAAAGACCTAAATGTAAGCACAGACACTGTAAAACTCTTAGAGGAAAACATAGGAAGAACATTCTTTGACATAAATTGCAGCAAAATCTTTTTTGATCTGTCTCCTGGAGTTATGGAAATAAATAAACAAATGGGACCTAATTAAACTCAAAACCTTTTTCACAGCAAAGGAAACAATAAACAAAACGAAAAGACAACCCATAAAATAGAAAATATTTGCAGATGATGCAACTGACAAGGGATTAATCTCCAAAATTTACAAACAGCTCATGTGCCTCAATATCAAAAAAAACAGCCCAATCCAAAAATGGGCAGAAGACCTAGATAGACATTTCTCCAAAGAAGACATACAGATGGCCAGGAGGCACATGAAAAGATGCTCAACGTCACATCATCATCATTATTTACAGAAATGCAAATCAAAACTACAATGAGGTATCACCTCACACGGGTCAGAATGGCCATCATCAAAAAGTCTACAAACAATAAATGCTGGAGAGGGTGTGGAGAAACGGGAACCCTCCTACACTGTTGGTGGGAATATAAATTGGTAAAACAGTGGAGAGCAGTATGGAGTTTCCTTTAAAAAAACTAAGAATAGAGCTACCATATGACCGAGCAATCCCACTACTGTGTATATACCCAGAGAAAGCCATAATTCAAAAGGATACATGCACCCCAATGTTCATTGCAACACTGTTTACAATAGCCAAGACAAGAAAGCAACCTAAATGTCCATCAACAGAGGAATGGATAAAGAAGATGTGGTACAGATAAACAATGGAATATTACTCAGCCATAAATAAAAAAATGAAATAATGCCATCTGCAGCAACATGGATGGACCTGGAGATTATCATACTAAGTGAAGTAGTCAGACAGAGAAAAACAAATATCATCATATGATGTCGATTATATGCAGAATCTAAAAGAAAAATGATACAAATGAACTTATTTACAAAACAGAAACAGCAACTTAGAGAACGAATTTATGGTTTACCAGAGGGAAAGGGTGGGGGTGAGGGATAGATTGGGAGTTTGGGACTGACGTGTACACACTACTGTCTATAAAATAGATAACCGCCAAGCACCTACTGCATAGCACAGGGAAGTCGGCTCAATATCCTGTAATAACCCAAAAGGGAAAATAATTTGCAAAAGAATGGATACTTGAATGGTTATAACTGAATCACTTTGCTGTACACCCGTAACTAACACATCATTGTTAATCAACTATACCCCGATATAAAGTAAAAAGTTTTTAATTAAAAATAAAAGCAAGGTCCTCCAACCTCAGCAAATTACACTACATCCAGTTCCTTACCTTTGCAAAGGAGACCAGTGTCAGATGGAAGAGCCTTCTGAATGGTGACTCTTACCTTGTGAGGAAGAGAAATGATTCCATAAGAACAAAGAGCAAGAGTTCACTGGAACACCTTTTAACTTCACTGTGGACATGTCACTTACATGCACTGCTGGTGCTCAACATCCCGCGTTTCATTTTTCTGTTGGTTGGAGAATGTTCTCCATGCAGAGTCTAATGAATATCCAGAGGAAGTCACAACTAAAAGCAGTCTTCAGAAACCAGCCATTTTCTTAAAGTGGGTTCTAGCCATACAATTTCACTCAAAAAGAAAACTCAGCGCCATGAAAAAGGGTTCACCATCAGCCACCCAACCTGATGTTTTCTCTGCTAAAGTGAAAACATACACATACATACTTGGGCCATAGTTTTGGTAAATTTTAATACTCTTCCTTATTGTAAATCTAAGTGCTGAAAAGGAGTTTAACAATAATTCTCTCTAACCTTCTCATGTTAGAGCAAACTAAAATCCTGCAAGCTTAGCTTGTCTCCTTGACCTGACTTGGTTGGTCCACAGTCAAGAACTTAGAACCCATTTCTGAAGCCCAGTTCACTGTTCTGTCTTACCCCACCACGCTGCCTGTCTTTAAAAAGTTGTCTTCCTCCACCCAGCCCCCCTCTAGCCTGCAGCTCTCCTTTTGAGACATCCTTTATCCATCACTCAAAAGAATTAAATGACTCAACTTCCCAGAATAAGTAGCTAACAACAAGCACAAGTGAAAGCTCTGGGTCATCAGTTCTTGCCTTGTGAGCAAGGAAGAGGGCTTACCAACTTGCAGGAATCTTTGAAGACTTGAAAGTATCAAGAAAACAAGTGATTGAAGTCTCACTAAGAAGTATTCACACCTTCCATCAGCTGCAGTAAGTCTTGGCATTGTTACTATAATGCCTTTATCCTTCAGGTTTGTCCTGTCCGTGTGAAACGCAGTATATTTAAATTACCAACAAAATCATGACAACACAGATTCTCTGTCAGTTGATTAAAGTGTGCTAACAAGCATGCAATTTGCTAAGTCACCTGGGAGGCTGGATGACTGGGTCTTCTTGTACATTCAGCAGTGGAAACATGCCCTTCCTGTAGTGCACAGCCAGAAATGCCGCACAAGCTTGCAAAGGACAGGGTTAACCTTGGCCTTCTGGCATTTTGCCTTTCTCCAGGGAAATGAAGAACATGGAGAGAGCAACTGCGATACAAGGTGAAGAAAGCAGCACCTCTTGATTTAAAAAAAAAAAAAAAGAAAAGGTAGTTGAAAGGTTCCTCATGGGGTAGAGTAGAAGTTAGCTCCAAAAGAGATCATTAGCCCCTCATATTTCAAGGTAAGCATTCCCAGACAGATACAGGTACTTTTTTTTTTTTTTTTTTTTTTTTTTTTTGCGGTATGCGGGCCTCTCACTGTTGTGGCCTCCCCCGTTGTGGAGCACAGGCTCCGGACGCGCAGGCTCCGGACGCACAGGCTCAGCGGCCATGGCTCACGGGCCCAGCCGCTCCGCGGCATATGGGATCCTCCCAGACCGGGGCACGAACCCGTATCCCCTGCATCGGCAGGCAGACTCTCAACCACTTGCGCCACCAGGGAGGCCCAATACAGGTACTTTTAAAAAGGCACAGAGTCAAGAAAAAAATTTTTGAGATACAGTTACTGAACAGTGCTAGAGCTTACCATGATCATTGGGATGAAGAGTATGACACCCAGCCAAGTTGCAAAGGATTCTGCTCTGGAATTTATCAACTGCTGTGTTTGTTTCTTTTCCTAACAGGTGAAAAATGCAGCTGCCAATGTACTCAGGGAAACATGGCTAATCTACAAAAATACAAAGCTAGTAAAAAAGATTGATCATGCAAAAGTCAGAAAACATCAACGGAAATTCTTGCAAGCTATTCATCAGTAAGTACCATTCTCCTCTTTCACTCTGCATTTGTATCTCTGGGTTTTAATTCTTGCACCTGCTTATTCTTCTTTCATGAGGGAGGGAAAAAGAGAACATTATCATGGTTGTTCCCAGAAGACGTTATTTGGCATTTTAATAATTCCATAATTTTTCTCAGGATTTCATTTGTCAGTTCATTTGATGATTAAAAATCATTTATTATTGGGAGAATAGTCACATAATATAAAGTGTCTATTCAGTTTCTTTTTTTAGATAGAAGCAATAATTTCAGTGAAAATTGTATTTCTTGATTTACTTATTCATATAGTTTGCTCTAAGATGTTTAGTTTGTATCTACTACAGAGTCTTTAAAGAAATTTAACATGTTATGATCCACCCAGACATTTTAACATACTGCCAAGCATCTTTGTATGAAGGTAGTACATACAATTGACTTAATACTCGAATTTTTAAATTAGTTTTTAATCAGGACTTGGGGGATTTTCTAGATGCTACGTGTTCATTATAGATTTTAGAGTTCCTATAGACCTTGCAGTCATTATTCTGACTTTATCGAGGCCACTGTTATTCAAGTTGTTTAAGTCCTTCGTACCATTTTATTGTTATACCTACCATCATAGACTTGTAAAGTACAAATCTCTATCTAGCAAGTTTCAATGATAATTTGAAAGCACCAGGTCTTTCTCCCCCAGGCTGGCAGCATCCTTACCGTAAGTACATTATGCGGGTGTCAGTTATGATGCCATGCAGCCTTGCTCTTAATGCCATTTCTATATGGGGCAGGGCAGACGCATCACATTTTGTGGGTCAGAAAAGTGGCTTTTCTCATGCAACCTACCAGGGTAATCATGGAAAGGTAGGTAAATACTAGGTATCCTGATTAGAAAGGAAGATGTGTTTTCTTAGAGCTAATTAGTACAGCAGACAGGAAGCTCTGAGGCTGAAGTGTTAATTTTACATATTTAGGGAATTCATATGTACATTTCACTCACATTCCGTTGAAAATCACCAAGCATTCATCTCTTACCTCTTCACCTGCCATCCACTCTCCTTTTTAAATAGGTATCACTGAAAATGTGGAATATGTCTATAATTATAGACATACATGTACTTGTATAGAAGTTGCTACCTTTCTTTTTTTTTTTTTTTTTTTTTGCGGTACGTAGGCCTCTCACTGCTGCGGCCAGACGCGCAGGCTCAGCGGCCATGGCTCACGGGCCCAGCCGCTCCGCGGCATGTGGGATCCTCCCGGACCAGGGCACGAACCCGCGTCCCCTGCATCAGCAGGCGGACCCTCAACCACTGCGCCACCAGGAAAGCCCCTGCTACCTTTCTTAATGAAAATAAAATCCAAGTACCCTGAGCTCTAAAATAGGAGACTCTGCACATATGGTAGAGTAGCTGGTCCTCATTGCTACTCTTAGCAATTCACACATGTTCTTTCCCTTGCTGACACCAACACCAAAGTGACATTATTTCTCCTTTAGCTCTGGGACTTGACTGGACACACAACTATGCATTTTCCCCATATAAGGAAAAGAAGTTTAAGATAGTACTCTGTCAAAGTCTGGGAGAGAGTAGAAGTGAAAAACACAGAGAGGAACGTTGTATTTGATCTGGCTCACAAGCAGGAATTCGCTCCCTGGAGCTCACAGCTACCTTTATAACCAAGTGCCACCACCTAGGACCACTTGCCTCCACATCTTGACTCCTTGAAGCTTAGACCTAAGAGAGTGGGTCCCCTGAGAGATCCTGAGCCTTTACCTCTCCCTCAAGGGTCACCTGGTAAAATTTCCTGGTAGAGTGATCATTCCTACAGCCCCCAAACTGTACAACACAATAACCCCAACATTCATACAAGAGGTTACACATGGTATACTGTGGAGAAATCATTCTTTGTACTTTGAATGTTTCGATACTAACCTATATTGTTCAGATCTATTAAAAAGAAAACTTACCTTTGCGGGTGTGAGAAAATGTGGTGTCCCAGGATGGAAAGGATGTGAGATGACGTGGAAGTAGGCAAGTGGGTCAGTCTTTGGGTTGAGCATCCACACATCCCATTTCCTCCAGGACTGTATTTGTGTCCCTTCCTGTTAGTGTAACTTACCTGTTCAATATGTAATGAAATGTGACTCGCCTTTGATGCCATTGATAAATTTCCATATAATCAAAAAAAAAGCAAACACTTTGACAATTTTTGTCATATAATTCTGTAGCCATGTGTAAATAGTGAGTATTTCTATATTTATATAAATTGTCATAGAACTCTTAAGTTTGGAATACATTCACACTCAAAACCCTGGGGAACAATTTATGGGTGGTCATTATAAAATTTTTTCAACTTTGCTTTAGGTTTGAACATTCTTATAATAAAATGTTAGGCAAAAAATCTTTGGTGAAACTCAGTGTAAAAACTGTCCCTAGGCAATTGGCGTATTGCTACAAGCTGTACTGACATGATCTGAAGGGTTTCGTGGTATAGGTTACATGCGTTGTTCAGCATGCTGCTTTTGGGTAGAGTAACAGAGGAAACCACATGTGATTCTTCTGCTTCTTTCAGACATTTCTCATTGTTTCTTCTGTAGCCTTGTGTACTTCTAAAGTAGATGAGCTTTAAACAACGCAAAAATGTTCTGAATTGTTTTATAAATTAGTTTTGGGGCTGTTGGGTTTCCTTTGAGGTGGGAGGGTACTTATACTTTGTGAAAAGTAGATGGGCTGGGTGTGGATAGGGTATGCTAATTATCCATAATTATCTTTCACTGAACTTAGTGAGTGAAGGCATACATGAAAGCACACAGGGCTCGATTCCTAAGGGCAAGGCCTTTACTGCCCCAGCCTTGTCAGGCAGCACCGGGTGAAATCGGACCTTGCCACTTGAGGAAAAATGTACCAGTTGACTTGCTAGAGCTCTCCTGGCCTCTGCTCTCCTCTGATTTGTCCAGAGAGCTTTTGCAGTAGCTCTCTCCCCTTCTACCAGCCTCCTCTATCTCAACTCTCCTTCTCTTTTCCCAGCCTCTCTCCTGGATACATGACCTTGCTAGTCTCTGATGGATGCCTAACTCTGCAGGCCTGTGTCCTCTTTTCAGTAACATAGCTGTCTTTGGGGATCGTCACTTAGTGCCATGAAGCATTCTGTTTCTGTAACTTCAACCACTTTTTCTGGTATCAACTTGACAGTTTCTCATTCTTCGGTCTCAGCTAGAGACCCATCAATTAACATGAACTTGTCTCACAGCCAAGAAATCCAATAAACGTGATGTCTATAACAGAAGAGTGTTAGGTTACCCCCCTTTCAGAAGACCAGGCTTCTCAATAGCCCTGACTTCTCAATAGCCCCAACTTGGAAAAGACATACCCCCCTCAAAAAATTATAATCCTATTGTTTAGAATATTATCTTTGTAACCATATCCTATTCATACTAGGCAAAAATGTCTCCTATTGTTTACTTGAACATCATGTTTCAAAGAGGCCAAGATGACTTTATACAACTTCTTCCTTCCGAACTCTAGTTCTGGAGGAAGCTATGTGCTTTCAGGTGGGGGAGTATAGTAGTGATGCAGAAGGATGATAACATAATGGCATAGCGTTTCTTTCTGATCAATATGCCAAAATCCTGCAGAATCTTAACAGGACCTTCCAGCTAATGAATCGAGCCCCCTGTGCATGAATGAACAGCACTCTGTGTTATTTTGTTCCAGAATATTTTACAGTTTCTTTTCTTTTGTTTTGTCTTTTTATTTCAACAAAATGAAAATAGAGCTCGGAAGTAAGTTGTGTGAGCCGCTCCTTTCAACATTCGCAGAATTTTCTACTGGCTGCATGCACCCAAGTGGATCCTTTATTTGTGAATTTTAGTAGTCTGATTGCTGCTATGGAAATGTGTTCCAAAATCATGATATTTTCCTGTGATAAGTGAAGTTCACAAGGAAGAAATCAACATATGTTTCTTATTCTTCTTTCTTTGGGGCGGGGTGGGTGGGGGGAAGCAGTAAAATACACAACTGCATGTTACCTTTTATTCTGGCAGCTGCAGCTTATGTAGGCTTTTTGTACCAGTTCTCCTACCTTTAAGGCAGTCTAAGCAGCAACAAGGCAAGACGATTTAAGTTCAGGGCTACTCTATGTCAGCTTTCCAGATTAGCAGAATATAAGATGGGCAAAATTCTACTGTCAGAAACATAAGTGAGTAATCCAAGAGAAGTAAAGTAGGCTCTGGTGTTTGGAAGAGGAAGGACCCACCTCAGCCAAGGGACCAGCGTCGGCCCTTCAACCAGGCTAGTAGGGCTCAGGGCTGTGCTACCCTCACAAGTTGCTGGAGGCTTCCGCTCTGATGTCCCCGAACTTCATGTGCCAACTCTGCTATGACTTACCTAAATTTGAAAAGAAAGCTTGATATAAATCCCTATCATAAGTGGATTTAAAAATATATCACTGCCAGCAAGGAGAGGGAGGTAAAGGTAACATCAGTCGACAACTGAAACACTGGTATTGAATTCTAGCCACAAGCTGTTGCCTGCAGAAAGCTCTGAGCTGAGATTCTGCCCCCTCTTTTTTTAAAAACAGGGGAAGAGCAGGTGTTTGTTAGGAGATAAAAACAGGATAGGACTAGCCTGAGACATTTTTCTTATAATAATCAAGAAATGGAAGAGAATTAAAGGGAATAACTCTCTCTCCATCTGTTTTAGTATTGCTTAATGTCTTGTTTGAGTATCATTTAGTCATCTAGAACACCTCTATTGGTATAAATCCAGCACTTCAAAAGCAAAGTCCTAATTGAACCCTCTTCTTTTCATACATGAAGAAACTGAATGTCAGGTTAGGGCCAAGGAGGACAGACTACATGTCTGACACTTAGTCTTTCTAGAACATTTCTCTGTAATGACCCACATATGTTTAAAGATGATTTGCTTGGGTTTTTTGTTGTGGTTTTTTAGTTTTTTTGACTTGTTTTTAAAAGGCACACATCAAGAATTTTAACCCTTGTAAGTACTTAGAGAAACATTTCTCCACAACATATTAGATTTAAATATATGTTTGTAAATTTCTTTTAGACTAAAACATATTCCATCACTATAATAGCATAAAAAGGAGCCAGTTAAATTAGTTCCAAGTCTTCTAATAAAGAAACACATAGTCACAAGTTCTAACCTTAAACTGTTTCAGACTGTTAAAGATCATGTTGTAAGCAGGTGTCAGTTCAACTCTTACTGGCAGAAGGCACTGTCTCTTCACTGTGGAGCAGATTTGGTGACATATTGGATATCCACATTTCAGAGCAAGATCACTGAGCATCATGAACATGTGTTACAAAAATCTCCCTGGCAGTAAAATCTTGCCCTGTGATTTTTTTTATCCCTTTAACCAATTACCTTTAATTTAAATTGGGAAATACTCAAGCGTACTCTCTCCAGCATTAACACTATACTTTGTAAAGGATTCGTCATCAAAGTAATAAGGTTAGCGTGGATTTTTCACAAAGTAGCTCAGAGAGACCTGCTTCTCATTTGGAGCATGGCTTTGAATTGTTGGCTTAAAGGACAATCAACTACTTTTCTCTGGTTGGAAAATCTTAATTTCTTGCTACAAAACAAGCACTGAGTAAATGTTTGTTGAAATATTACTGTGAATAAGTTAAGGAATAGTAGGTACTCATTCAGAATGTGTCTTTAAGAAAACCAGCTTTTTGACTGTCAATCAGATATACACATTGACATTTAAAAGTTTCTAAAGGTAACTTTACCAGTAGAAGAGATCCCACCTGTCAGGCATTTTAATTGTCCTGTGCCTTTATCTACAGTAAAAATTAAAGGAAGTTCTCCCAAGGAAATGGCTTTGGCTTCCCTTCAAATTCAATGGCAGTTTAAGATAAAAGTCAAGTGAAATACAATGATGAATAAGAGAATTATGTGTTTTGAGTTATCTTGCTGCTGGTTGAATAAAAGTTTTATCTTTGCTAATGAGAATCTCACTTATCACTGTGTTTCATCAGGTTCAAATACCTAACCCAATCCATTTCAGACTAAACAGGGCTAACACCTGTATCTGGTCACATAGGCATAGGAAGGTGCTCACTGCTTCCAACATTGATAAAATTCCAGTTGCTTTGCAATTTTCTTCCTATGTCTATTTGTCATGATACTGGGTCTTTAAGGAATGTTTTGGTTTTTCTCATATGGTTAAATCCTTATGAGCCTTTCTCAGCTCAACTTTAACTACCTAGTAAATAGTTGTTCTAAGGACACCTCATCTCTTTCTCTGTCCCTTTCTTCTTGCGGTGTTGGGGAAGCATGCTTCTCATTGTACCAGATACACAACCAGTTTGGACTTTACGCCAAATATTCAAGGCATTATCCATGCAGTTATTTGCTCTTGTCAATTTTGTGCATGCTCTTTGGAAGGCTTATGATAGTCGTAGGGAAGAAAAGGAACCTTTCTGACTTCAGATTCTGTCTTTTAGATTAAGAAGTGTAAAAATGGAGCAGAGGAAACTGAATGATCAAGCAAATACCTTGGTGGACCTGGCAAAGGTAAGCTGGGGTCTCAGCCCTCATGACTGCATTGGAACTAACCACTGCATAGAAATCAATAATGCTTCAGGAGGAGGCCACCCCAAACTTATTTAACAAATTAAACCAACAAACCATGCTGACATGATGGCCCAACTTATAAGAATTCTTGTGAAACTCTTACTTAATATGCACTTTCCCTACATACATTGTTCAACCCCATTCCAAAAGCTTTCCTACTTGCAGTGATTTGGAAGTTCAGTAAGAAACGTAAGTGGACTATGAGATAGTACTTTTGGGATGCTTATATGTAGTTTAGTCTCATCTCTATGAGAGCAGAACCACGTCCTGGGTTTTACTATGAGGTTCAGGGCTAAATAGGACTCATCAATAAAATTATTTTTTATATATTTTAAGCAACAGGCTTTCTATCCTGTTCCATTGATCTACATGTCTATTTTTGTGCCAGTGCCATACTGTCTTGATGACTGTAGATTTTTAGTATAGTCTGAAGTCAGGGAGCCTGATTTCTCCAGCACCTTTCTTCTTTCTCAAGGTTGTTTTGACTATTCAAGGTCTTCATACCACTTTTTAAAAGGACATTAATAGTCCCCAGTTCTTCTATCACAATTATATGCTTTATCTGGTTTATTTTTGGTTGTTCCTCTCGAGTGAACTCCACTTTCAAAATGTGAATATTTGTCAACAATGACAACATTACCTTTCAATGTTATAAATTCTATAGCAGGCATTAGAATAGATTTATGTATAAGTGTTGAGCCTGTTAACATGAATCCTTTGAAAGAGGCAACTCTCAGTTGGACCTGTGTCCTGCTGTTTGTTTGCTATAACTGCTATGTCCTTTATAAAGCCTCCAGTATATTCTCCAAAAATTACATCTGTTTTTCCTAGTCCCATGAAATAACACAATTATATTCATTTTTAAATGTATATCAATAATACATACTGTATAAATATGTTGAAGATGAATATTTGATATCTTATACATAGAAGATGATAAGTGAAGTATTTAATGACTTACCCCTGGGAGATCATATATCATTCATTTAAGCTGGGCAGCACACACATATGAGGCCTGAAGATGTGCTCAGTATTTACACACATTGTTCTCACTGGGACACATCATGAACAAAGATGGGGCAGGTTCTTCCACCACTCCTAGATCAAATGATAAAAGAAATTGAGTATTTTTATGAAAAAATAAGAGACCCCTTGAAAATAATATATTTCACTATATGTAATATAGCATATATAAATACATATTATATATACTATTATATATAATAGATATACTCTTGAAGTAAAATTATATATCTATGAGGCAAGAGTCTGTGTCTTTCAATTATTTATTTTTTTTTTGGCTGTGTTGGGTCTTCGTTGCTGCACGTAGGTTTTTTCCTCTAGTTGCGGCTAGTGGGGGCTACTTAGTTGTGGTACATGGGCTTCTCATTGTGGTGGCTTCTCTTGTTACAGAGCACGGGCTCTAGACACGTGGGCTCAGTAGTTGTGGCTCATGGGCTCTAGAGTGCAGTCTTAGTAGTTGTGGCACATAGGCCTAGCTGCTCTGTGGCATGTGGGAACTTCCCAGACCAGGGCTAGAACCTGTGTCCCCTGCATTGGCAGGCAGATTCTTTAACCACTGCACCACCAGAGAAGCCCCTCAATTATTTCTTTAGCGCCATGCTTATTATGTTTGCAGGACTATCCATGCCATAAGGGTTCAGTATTTTCTGAACAAGTGGATGTTGCTCTCATATAGTCTAAAGTTAATGCACTCTGTCTTCCTGGCGAAACTCAAAGGTGGTGCCTGTGTTCCGAACAGTAACTCCCTTATTTAATCCGTTCGTCATCATTTATCACCATTAAGAGGTTGTTAAGCAGGATAAGAGCACATATTATAGAGGGAAATAAGATAGGAGGACAGGCTTAGCCAAAGGGGTCTAGGCTTGGGAAAGGCTGCACTGGGCTAAGGTTAATGTCTCCAGCCTTCCCTTCTTGGCCACCCCCTTCCCTCTCTGGCTCTGAGCTGATCAGCGCTGAGGTCTTCTTTCCCCATCTCCTGGCTATTTCCAGAACTATAACTGGGAGTCAGAGTTATGAATACCCTTTGATCAGGACAACCAATTGCAAAATTCTCTAGGACACCAAAAGCATTTTCCTATTTCAAACCACTTAGTTCTGATTCAGCCATAGCCAACAAGGTGGACTGGTAACTTTAGTGTCTCCCCTAACTTTTATTCTCTCAGTAGTTATCTATAAAAATGCTATTTGACCCAATGGAGAGCCTGTAATTTGGAACATAGGAGAGCAAAAAGATATTCAGGAATTTTTAATTGCTTTAAGTTATGAAATTACTTGATCAAATCAGTTTGTCCTAAACTTCATTCATATTCCACGCTCAAAATTTCTGCTACATCCCAATACCATCTGTACTGTTATGTATTGTTCTTTAAATCGGCTTGTTTTTAAAAATCAGCCTTGCCCTAATTAGTATTACATGTTGCAAAATGAATTTGACATGCTAACTTTTCTAACAACCATTAAAATATATACATAAATATGAAATCAAAACATGTTTGTCTACCTGCACACCACCTAAAATCCTTCAACATACCACCAGCAATACCTGCACACCATTTTCTGCAACTGGATCAAATTAAGGCCTAAGATCTTTCTTTCCTAAATCCTGGCATTGAACGGACACACTGAATTTGTTTTGCCATGTCAAGTGTTCAGTTAGCTGACCCCACTGTTGCATTGCATGTCACCGAAAGGAGACCAGCCCTCAAGCTCTGAGAATTGATAGTTTGCTTCCAGGGCAAGTGTAATTAAACCTTCGCTCTTCATCTGTTTATTCTCTCAATCCTGTTTTCTAGACCCAGAACATCATGTATGACATGATTTCCGACTTAAATGAAAGGAGTGAAGACTTTGAGAAGAGGATCGTTACCCTGGAAACCAAATTAGAGACTTTGATTGGTAGCATCCATGCCCTACCTGGGATCATAAGCCAGACCATGAGGCAGCAACAGAGAGATTTCCTCGAGGCTCAGATGGAGAACTACGACAAGCATGTCCCCTACGATGCTGAGCGGTCCCGGTCCTCGTCAAGGAGGCGGCGGTCCTCCTCTACAGCACCACCAACTTCATCAGAGAGTAGCTAGAAGAGAATCAGTTAACCACAAAATAAGACTTTTTGCCATCATATGGTCAATATTTTAGCTTTTATTGTAAAGCCCCTATGGTTCTAATCAGTGTTATCCGGGTTCTGATGTCAGAATCCTGGGAACCTGAACACTAAGTTTTAGGCCAAAATGAGTGAAAACTCTTTTTTTTTTTTTCTTTCAGATGCACAGGGAATGCACCTATTATTGCTATATAGATTGTTCCTCCTGTAATTTCACTAACTTTTTATTCATGCACTTCAGACTTTACTACTACATTATATGATATATAATAAAAAAAAGTTAATTTCTGCACATACTTGTTTGGTCACTTGAGATTTCTAAAGGTTCACTTCTCACATTATTTTCAAGGTGAAATGACTGATTATCACCTGATGCATGTTGATCATTTTTATTTCCCAGTTTGCCAGTTGGAAGAAACTTTTCAATTACTCCATACCCTAGTCACTAAGACTTTTCTCTCATTATGAAATATTATAGTCAAAACCATTTGACCCAGCCAGCTTACTATTCTTTTTGAGTTCACCATGTCTCATTTCTAATTCAGTTTGTTTCCAAATTATGTGGAAAGTGATGCTGTTACATCAAAGCCTATAGATAAACTAGGGGCACAGATGCTTTCAAGAATTATTTTATTCCCAGCTTACCAGCAAATTTACTTGAAGAAAGTATCAGGGTGTACCACTGTCTATGAACTAATGTTGCAGAATTTTAGATCTAAACTACTTATTTCATCTCTTCACATGTATTTATTTATCATGAGGGACCCGTGATGCACTCTAAGTGTTTGGATTACACACATGCTTATTCACATATACATGTGATTGCGTAGCTCCTAATAGCATAATCAACATAAATGAGTGTAACTCTTAACATGTCACATACCATCTGGCAAATGGTCTGTACTCTTGGTCTGTGTTTACATGTTTGGTACAGGGAGGTGAATGGCAACTAGTAAATTTCACAAGTTTTATTACGCTTGTTTCATGGGCAGTTAAGATGGGTTTCTGTGAAAGGGAACTGGTTAGTCCTGCTGCAAACACATCTCTTTCCAAATTTACTCTAAGAATCCAGTGGATTTAGAAAAACCACCTTTGAGTGTGGATTTCCCTCATATGGTGGTCTGGAGAGTCCACAGGAAGAGCTGGTCAGTGGTAAGGGTAACACATCGTAAAAATAAGGCTTCATTTGGACAGCTCTTAAACCAACCCTCTTGGGTTGGCCTAAACTTAAAAATGACTCCTTCATTTTCAGAGAAATCTGCTTTTGCTCTCTTCTCCTTTATTCTACACCATACCCTTTGGTGTCTACCTTACGACATTGCAAGTTGCTAGTATACCAAGTATTTTTCTTCTTTAACACAAAACTAGAGCTATACATTCATCACCTTGCATAATTCAATGAACAAAATCACTTTCATAACTATTCTCTATAATTGAGGCAAAAATCAAACATTTCCATTCAACATCAAGGACATAAAAGTATGATTCCTGTAGATTGCCTGAGAGTCACTTACCATTTATTACCCATCCAGAGTGGCTGAAAATGAAGCTCTTTCACACGTCTTATATATGTCATGTAGGACAAAGCCTGGAAATAAATGAAAGAAAAACTATTAGAGCACTGCTTACCAGAACATACTGCTGAGTTAAACAAACTGCAAAATCCTACTCCATCAGGATTTCTACTTCATGGATGAAATAAAAATTTTTCTTTTATTCTGGGTAACATACAAGAATATATCAAGTATTTGGTGTGAACACTGGATGTAAGGAAGAGATATTGTGAAAAGATGATTAATTTCTTGCAATTGTTGCAGTTAGTTCTTGTATATGCTATCTCTACTGTGACTAAAAGGCCGAATAGCAGATATTTCAGTTTAATTATCATCTTACTGATCAATTAGCCCCACCATCCCAGAATACTAGAAGATTAGGGCAAGAATAATGTATTGTTCCTCTGGCTGAGGAAGAGAGAAGAGAATGTGAGTTTTAATTTAGATTTCATTGTCTGCTGTTTATTCTCCTATTCCCAATTAACTGCAGCTCATGTAGGATGTAATTCTTTAGTCCAAAATTGATCTTACTTTTCCTGTTTCTTTATGCAAAGTATATGAAGACTGGTGATGATTCAACAAAAGTGTATGATCTCTTGTTTGTGTATTTTAAACAATACCAAATAACCACAATTTTGAAGAGGAGGTGAGGACTCATCTGTTGCATAGACCTTGTGGTCAGCGATTTGCTGAATTGAACCCAACTCTACCTGATATTACCAAGCCTCTCCCCACATGGCTTTAAGAAAGATCCTCTGAGGGCTCCTTAGATAACCAGTCTTTAGTGAGATCTATGACTTTCTCTAATGTATGCTTTGTTTTCCAAAATTTCTAATGTTAATTGAGTCTGTTACACTTCAACTGACCACATCCTAGCCTGTCTTTTCTCTACAGCCAGTACCAGAACATATGACCACCACAAATCATTGTGAATTACAATAGCACCACCTTCCTCAATGATTTTCTTCATTTCCCCTACTTATACACAGTGTCATGGGTTAGCCACTAGAAAGAAGACTCTATGCTCTCAAAAAAAATAATGAACCAAAGTCATAACAGGTAGTAGATCTAGGAAATTTCATATGCTTTCTCCCTAATTTCACCTCCATTGGCAACAGTTTTCCAAGAGACTCTCCAACAAGGTATCTGTAATGATCAAATAACTATATTCCAAAACAATATGGGACTGGGAGAAAAATCTGTTGGTTAGGTTTCATTCAAACCTTGAGAGATGGATTAAAGTTTTACATCCTTACTGTCTTTCAACTTTGCCCAGTCTTGAGAAGTAGAATGACAAAATGGAAAGAATAGGGGGTTAAAACAAGTCAGAATTGGGTTTGGAACTGAGATCTGCTTCTTGTTATAGCTCTACCTACTTGAACAGCCTTAATCCTTCTGAGCCCCCTTTTTCTCATCTACAAAAGGAATATAAAAAGACACAGATATCAGTGGAGCTCTGTAAAGCCTTGCATTTATTTTACCAAATGATGGTAGAGATTCTTAATGCTATTTCCAATATAAGGCAATAAATATTAAACACCCCTAAAATATTACCTAGCTTATTATAATTTTAATACCTCTCAGTAGAAGTTATAAATTCTCCCCCTCACCTAATTAATTCTTAGAACAAGTTACTGGACTCTGGATTCGTTTATTAATTTCCTGATGCTATCACTGTTTTTTTGTTTAATGTGGTCCTAGAATATCAACAGGTATACATGCTCTTTGATTCTGTCATACTCTTACTTCTTCTTGTCATCCCAGAAAATCGCTTCACAAAAATGATCCAGAAATGCTGATGGTGATTGTGCCCTATGCTTAGGACTTGGAATACTTGATTACGGGTGTGCTGGTACCATCAACCAAGACTTGGACCAAAGGGCTCACTTACTTTTCCAAATCCATCCCTATAGGCTCAAGTCTATGAGCCTTCACATACTTCTCCCTGTCTGTGTAACCCTCCCTGACACAGTGTATGTGTTCTCGCTGAACTGTCAAGGCAGTCTATTCAGAAAAAATGATAAGACTGGTGGTTTGACAAATAGAGTCCTGGAAGATGTGAGGCTTGGAGCCCCTGCATCAATGGGGATGACACGAGGAATTCTTTCCTCACTGTCACTGTTGCGAGAGGCCCTGCTGGGCATGCCCTATTTCAGTTTCTTAGGCCAGGAAACAACAACAACAAAAAAGCCCTGTCAGTGATGCTTTCTAATACTTCTTCTACTAAATATGTCACAAGTCAGTGAACCCAGAAATGGAAAATGTAATGTCACAGATATTTCTTATTTTGAACTGTTAGAAATACTTTGAATTTTTTCCCCCTGACCTAGGCTTTTCTCCAGTTATGGGTTTTCCTCTGACCCAATGTTCTTGCTGTCCCTACATGGTAGTGGGGGAGGGGAAGCAGCTACAAAAGTAATTAGAAACTAGTGGGCCTGCTCATCCTGGCAGTGTTAGGACCACTGGATTGGAGCTCGCTCAACTTCAGTTCCAGCTAAAAGTTGAGTGTGAGGAAGGTAGTGGTCCACAGACCACAGCCAAGTAGGAAGCTGAACAGAGGGATACTTCCACTCCAGGCCTCCCACTTTCTTAATAACTTGCCTTCTCTACTCCTTGTTAGGAAAGCAACTCTTTCCTCTCTCCATAGCCCAGCTATTTAGTTATCAATTTCCCTGCGGTCATCTACCGTGGCCAAAAAAAAAAAAAAAGAAAAATCTGGAAACAAAATATTTCTTGTTAATCAATCCTAACAGTTAAAAAAAATATTTTGGGGCAGGGAAACCTAGTACCCTCAGCTAAAGTAAAAGAAGGAAAATATTTGAGGACTTTAACTCAAAGAAAAAATGAACATGCACTGTGGGATATTTTGCGGATATGAGGGACAAGGGACTCAGGTCACAGAACAAACTCTGTTCCCATCCATGCTCTGAGGCAAGGCCACCTATCACCTCTGCTAAAACTGGGCAGTTACTGAGCCCTCAGTCATGCAAGCCAACACTTCACGTGCTTATAGAGACTGTGGCCACCAGCCCTCCTCAGATGGAGGGTGAGGGATGAGACGTGACAGTAAAATAAAGATATCGGCATCTTCACTGTAAAGAAAGAATCAAAACTGCTTTAGGAAGAAGACATTTGGTACAGCATACAACAAAAATCTAACACCTTCTGGTCATAACATTCTAAATCTACATTATTCTGTCTAAAAGCCCAGAATCTTCACCATGCCACCAACTATCCCTTTCAGGGGGCTAGAGTAGACGCAGCCTGTCTCTTCGGTTTTTACACATATAATGTGATGACGTGTCACTCTGAGTCTGACTACTTATCATCCCTCTACCTCATTCATTCTCACTTTCATTAGTTATACTGCTTATAAATGGAATTGTTATGTCAAACATTCATATTTGGGGGAATATAAGTCCAAAATAAGCCTTTCTGTTGGATAAAACCACGGTGCTTCAGAGAAAACACAGTGACTAGATAAAAGGCTTTAAGTGAGCTAATATTTTTGTTTTTGAATTTGTAGAGGGAAAAATATATACTATAAGGAAGTTTTGGCATCCCTTAAATATGACTGCAATAGGGCATTTTCACTTACTTTCTTTAAAACCTTAATTTTATATTACTTGTATATGTTCTAAACCATGTTCAGGGAGTTTGAGGATTATAATTCTCTTAACAGAGAGCACTGGCAACAAAGGTGTTATTGCTCTTAAATCAGGCTGCAGTGGAGAAAAAAAGGTAACAAAAATTTTCCAGTGATTGGGCAATATCCCCAGTGTGAAATCCTTTGTACCTGCATTAGATTCCTGTCCCCTCTCTTTTCTAGAAAGAATCACATTAAGAGGATATTTTTTCTGTTTCAATAATAAAGAGGACCTGAAAGATTAGTAAAAAGCCAAATACTGCTTTTTAAGAAGCAGTGTTTGATTTTATTTGAAGATTAAATGTTTAGAGGAAAAACCCTTTGCAACAGTATTTAATGAAAACTTGTTTATAAAGAGGATGAAAATAAAGGTATAACATGTGTTTTCATTTCTGGTTTTGATAATTAGAAAACTACAAATTAAAATGATTTTGGAAAAACAAAAAATACCAGCAAGAAAGCATACAAATGAGAAAGCACAAAAATGAGAAAGCACAAAGCAAGCAGTCCAAAGTAAAATGTAACATGACAGCCTGACAAGTACACAAGATGGTTTAATTTATACTCTTCAAGAACAGAAACTATAAGATTGAGTTCAACACAAAATGCATCCATGTGCTTTTTAGAAAAGACATAAAATTATAGAAAAAAGTTAAAACCCAAATTACAGCAGATAATTTAGGCTAGTGCAAACAAACAGAAACAGTGGTAGCAATATTCATTTCAGATTAATGGAATTTAAGAGAAACAATAAGAAGTTATAAAAGGAAGACTACGTTAGATTGATCACTGAAGAGAAAGCTGACATGAATTGTATGCACTAAAGAGCAAAGCATGTAAAGGAAACCTAACAGAAATAAAAGAAAAAACAATTGTTGTGGTAGATTTTAAGATCCCTTTCAGCCTGGAGGGATCAAATGAACCAAAAATTAATAGTCATGGTATCAAGAAAAATAAATATTATCAGAATTGGCGTAAGAACTAACAGAAACATGAAAGATGTACTTTTTAATAAATGACCTGGAGGAACTAGGTAGGCATTTTTAAAACGATAATACTAGTTCCATGCTTTACATCATACAAAAGATTAAACTCCAAATGAATCAGAGAGCTCAAAGTGAAAACTAAAACTACTCAAGTATTAGAACACAACATGGATGAATTTCTCTAAAACCTAGGTATAATGAAAGGTTTTCTAGACTCCAGAGGCAATAAAAGACTGATTAATTTGGCTACATAAAAATAAAAGAACTATTGCATAGTGATAGAAGAAAAGATGGTAAGCAAACTTAAAAGAAGGTGATTAAACTGGAAGAAATATTTGCAACATTTATCACAGACCGAGGACCAAAATCTCTAACATAGAGAAAGAATTCCTAAAATTGAGAGAAAAAGTTCTAAAACCCTGATAGAAAATAGAAAAATGGGCAAAAAAACAGATGACTTACCAAAAAGGGATATAAACTAATTCTTAAACAGATCACAACATATGCATTTCATCCATAAGAGAAATGCAAATTAAAACTACACTGATATACCACTTCTCACCCATTAAAGTGGCAAAAATTAAAAGTTTGACAACCTAGTTTTCTGGGAAGTGGGTATACAAGCACTTCAATACTTTGCAGGTGGGAATGTCAAAGGGTCCAACCCCCTGGAAGGAAATTTGACAGTATTTAAGGAAACTACAGTGGATTTCTTTTTGAACCAGAAATCCTACTTTTAAGTTTTTTCTCTGAAGATTTAACTTCAACATTATGAAAGTATATACAAACAAGGTCATAAATTATAGCATTACTTGTAATTGCAAAACATCAGATACAATGTAAATGCTGACATTTTTTTTTTTTCCCACTATATATTTTTATTTTTTATATTTTACAAATTTAATCAGTTATACATATACATATGTTCCCATATCCCCTCCCTTTTGCGTCTCCCTCCCACCCTCCCTATCCCACCCCTCCAGGCGGTCACAAAGAACCGAGCTGATCTCCCTGTGCTATGCGGCTGCTTCCCACTAGCTATCTACCTTACGTTTGGTAGTGTATATATGTCCATGCCGCTCTTTCACTTTGTCACAGCTTACCCTTCCCCCTCCCCATATCCTCAAGTCCATGCTCTAGTAGGTCTGTGTCTTTATTCCTGTCTTACCCCTATGTTCTTGATGACATTTTTTTCTTAAATTCCATATATATGTGTCAGCATACAGTATTTGTCTTTCTCTTTCTGACTTACTTCACTCTGTATGACAGACTCTAGGTCCATCCACCTCATTACAAATAGCTCAATTTCATTTCTTTTTATGGCTGAGTAATATTCCATTGTATATATGTGCCACATCTTCTTTATCCATTCATCCGATGATGGACACTTAGGTTGTTTCCATCTCCGGGCTATTGTAAATAGGGCTGCTATGAACATTTTGGTACATGTCTCTTTTTGAATTATGGTTTTCTCAGGGTATATGCCCAGTAGTGGGATTGCTGGGTCATATGGTAGTTCTATTTGTAGTTTTTTAAGGAACCTCCATACTGTTCTCCATAGTGGCTGTACCAATTCACATTCCCAGCAGTGCAAGAGTGTTCCCTTTTTTCCACACCCTCTCCAGCATTTATTGTTTCTAGATTTTTTGATGATGGCCATTCTGACTGGTGTGAGATGATATCTCATTGTAGTTTTGATTTGCATTTCTCTAATGAGTAAAGATGTTGAGCATCCTTTCATGTGTTTGTTGGCTGTCTGTATATCTTCTGTGGAGAAATGTCTATTTAGGTCTTCTGCCCATTTTTGGATTGGGTTGTTTGTTTTTTTGCTATTGAGCTGCATGAGCTGCTTATAAATTTTGGAGATTAATCCTTTGTCAGTTGCTTCATTTGCAAATATTTTCTCCCATTCTGAGGGTTGTCTTTTGGTCTTGTTTATGGTTTCCTTTGCTGTGCAAAAGCTTTGAAGTTTCATTAGGTCCCATGTGTTTATTTTTGTCTTTATTTCCATTTCTCTAGGAGGTGGGTCAAAAAGGATCTTGCTGTGATTTATGTCATAGAGTGTTCTGCCTATGTTTTCCTCTAGGAGTTTGATAGTGTCTGGCCTTACATTTAGGTCTTTAATCCATTTTGAGCTAATTTTTGTGTATGGTGTTAGGGAGTGATCTAATCTCATACTTTTACATGTCCCTGTCCAGTTTTCCCAGCACCACTTATTGAAGAGACTGTCCTTTCTCCACTGTACATTCCTGCCTCCTTTATCAAAGATAAGGTGACCATATGTCCGTGGGTTTATCTCTGGGCTTTCTATCCTGTTCCATTGATCTATCTTTCTGTTTTTGTGCCAGTACCATACTGTCTTGATTACTGTAGCTTTGTAGTATAGTCTGAAGTCAGGGAGCCTGATTCCTCCAGCTCCATTTTTCGTTCTCAAGATTGCTTTGGCTATTCGGGGTCTTTTGTGTTTCCATACAAATTGTGAAATTTTTTGTTCTAGTTCTGTGAAAAATGCCATTGGTAGTTTGATAGGGATTGCATTGAATCTGTAGATTGCTTTGGGTAGTAGAGTCATTTTCACAATGTTGATTCTTCCAATCCAAGAACATGGTACATCTCTCCATCTATTTGTATCATCTTTAATTTCTTTCAGCAGTGTCTTATAATTTTCTGCATACAGGTCTTTTGTCTCCTTAGGTAGGTTTATTCCTAGATATTTTATTCTTTTTGTTGCAATGGTAAATGGGAATGTTTCCTTGATTTCACTTTCAGATTTTTCATCATTAGTATATAGGAATGCCAGAGATTTCTGTGCATTAATTTTGTATCCTGCAACTTTACCAAATTCATTGATTAGCTCTAGTAGTTTTCTGGTAGCATCTTTAGGATTCTCTATGTATAGTATCATGTCATCTGCAAACAGTGACAGCTTTACTTCTTCTTTTCCGATTTGGATTCCTTTTATTTCCTTTTCTTCTCTGATTGCTGTGGCTAAAACTTCCAAAACTAGGTTGAATAAGAGTGGTGAGAGTGGGCAACCTTGTCTTGTTCCTGATCTTAGTGGAAATGGTTTCAGTTTTTCACCATTGAGGACGATGCTGGCTGTGGGTTTGTCATATATGGCCTTTATTATGTTGAGGAAAGTTCCCTCTATGCCTACTTTCTGCAGGGTTTTTATCATAAATGGGTGTTGAATTTTGTCAAAAGCTTTCTCTGCATCTATTGAGATGATCATATGGTTTTTCTCCTTCAACTTGTTAATATGGTGTATCACATTGATTGATTTGCGTATATTGAAGAATCCTTGCATTCCTGGAATAAACCCCACTTGATCATGGTGTATGATCCTTTTAATGTGCTGTTGGATTCTGTTTGCTAGTATTTTGTTGAGGATTTTTGCATCTATGTTCATCAGTGATATTGGCCTGTAGTTTTCTTTCTTTGTGACATCCTTGTCTGGTTTTGGTATCAAGGTGATGGTGGCCTCGTAGAATGAGTTTGGGAGTGTTCCTCCCTCTGCTATATTTTGGAAGAGTTTGAGAAGGATAGGTGTTAGCTCTTCTCTAAATGCTTGATAGAATTCGCCTGTGAAGCCATCTGGTCCTGGGCTTTTGTTTGTTGGAAGATTTTTAATAACAGTTTCAATTTCAGTGCTTGTGATTGGTCTATTCATATTTTCTATTTCTTCCTGAGTCAGTCTTGGCAGGTTGTGCATTTCTAAGAATTTGTCCATTTCTTCCAGGTTGTCCATTTTATTGGCATAGAGTTGCTTATAGTAATCTCTCATGACCTTTTGTATTTCTGCAGTGTCAGTTGTTACTTCTCCTTTTTCATTTCTAATTCTATTGATTTGAGTCTTCTCCCTTTTTTTCTTGATGAGTCTGGCTAATGGTTTATCAATTTTGTTTATCTTCTCAAAGAACCAGCTTTTAGTTTTATTGATCTTTGCTATCGTTTCCTTCATTTCTTTTTCATTTATTTCTGATCTGATTTTTATGATTTCTTTCCTTCTGCTAACTTTGGGATGTTTTTGTTCTTCTTTCTCTAATTGCTTTAGGTGCAAGGTTAGGTTGTTTATTCGAGATATTTCCTGTTTCTTAAGGTGGGATTGTATTGCCATAAACTTCCCTCTTAGAACTGCTTTTGCTGCATCCCATAGGTTTTGGGTCGTCGTGTCTCCATTGTCATTTGTTTCTAGGTATTTTTTAATTTCCTCTTTGATTTCTTCAGTGATCACTTCGTTATTAAGTAGTGTATTGTTTAGCCTCCATGTGTTTGTATGTTTTACAGCTTTTTTCCTGTAATTGATATCTAGTCTCATAGCATTGTGGTCGGAAAAGATACTTGATACAATTTCAATTTTCTTAAATTTACCAAGGCTTGATTTGTGACCCAAGATATGATCTATCCTGGAGAATGTTCCATGAGCACTTGAGAAAAATGTGTATTCTGTTGTTTTTGGATGGAATGTCCTATAAATATCAATTAAGTCCATCTTGTTTAATGTATCATTTAAAGCTTGTGTTTCCTTATTTATTTTCATTTTGGATGACCTGTCCATTGGTGAAAGTGGGGTGTTAAAGTCCCCTACTATGATTGTGTTACTGTCGATTTCTCCTTTTATGGCTGTTAATATTTCCCTTATGTATTGAGGTGCTCCTATGTTTGGTGCATAAATATTTACAATTGTTATATCTTCTTCTTGGATTGATCCCTTGATCATTATGTAGTGTCCTTCTTTGTCTCTTCTAGTAGTCTTTATTTTAAAGTCTATTTTGTCTGATATGAGAATTGCTACTCCAGCTTTCTTTTGGTTTCCATTTGCATGGAATATCTTTTTCCATCCCCTTACTTTCAGTCTGTATGTATCTCTAGGTCTGAAGTGGGTCTCTTGTAGACAGCATATATATGGGTCTTGTTTTTGTATCCATTCAGCCAGTCTGTGTCTTTTGGTGGGAGCATTTAGTCCATTTACATTTAAGGTAATTATTGATATGTATGTTCCTATTCCCATTTTCTTAATTGTTTTGGGTTCGTTATTGTAGTTCTTTTCCTTCTGTTGTGTTTCTTGCCTAGAGAAGTTCCTTTAGCATTTGTTGTAAAGCTGGTTTGGTGGTGCTGAACTCTCTCAGCTTTTGCTTGTCTGTAAACGTTTTAATTTCTCCATCAAATCTGAATGAGATCCTTGCTGGGTAGAGTAATCTTGGTTGCAGGTTTTTCTCCTTCATCACTTTAAGTATGTCCTGCCACTCCCTTCTGGCTTGTAGAGTTTCTGCTGAGAGATCAGCTGTTATCCTGATGGGGATTCCCTTGTGTGTTATTTGTTGTTTTTGCCTTGCTGCTTTTAATATGATTTCTTTGTGTTTAATTTTTGACAGTTTGATTAATATGTGTCTTGGTGTATTTCTCCTTGGATTTATTCTGTATGGGACTCTCTGTGCCTCCTGGACTTGATTAACTATTTCCTTTCCCATATTAGGGAAGTTTTCAACTATAATCTCTTCAAATATTTTCTCAGTCCCTTTCTTTTTCTCTTCTTCTTCTGGAACCCCTATAATTCGAATGTTGGTGCGTTTAATGTTGTCCCAGAGGTCTCTGAGACTGTCCTCTGTTCTTTTCATTCTTTTTTCTTTATTTTGCTCTGCAGCAGTTATTTCCACTATTTTATCTTCCACCTCACTTATCCGTTCTTCTGCCTCAGTTATTCTGCTATTGATCCCATCTAGAGTATTTTTTATTTCATTTATTGTGTTTTTAATCGATGCTTGATTCGTCTTTAGTTCTTCTAGGTCCTTGTTTACTGTTTCTTGCATTTTGTCTATTCTATTTCCAAGATTTTGGATCATCTTTACCATCATTATTCTGAATTCTTTTTCAGATAGACTGCCTATTACCTCTTCATTTGTTAGGTCTGGTGGGTTTTTATCTTGCTCCTTCTCCTGCTGTGTGTTTTTCTGTCTTCTCATTTTGCTTATGTTACTGTGTTTGGGGTCTCCTTTTTGCAGGCTGCAGGTTCGTAGTTCCCGTTGTTTTTGGTGTCTGTCCCCAGTGGCTAAGGTTGGTTTAGTGGGTTGTGTAGGCTTCTTGGTGGAGGGGACTACTGCCTGTGTTCTGGTGGATGAGGCTGGATCTTGTCTTTCTGGTGGGCAGGTCCACGTCTGGTGGTGTGTTTTGGGGTGTTTGCGGACTTTTTATGATTTGAGGCAGCCTCTCTGCTAATGGGTGGTGTTGTGTTCCTGTCTTGCTAGTTGTTTGGCATAGGGTGTCCAGCACTGTAGCTTGCTGGTCGTTGAGTGAAGTTGGGTGCTGGTGTTGAGATGGAGATCTCTGGAAGATTTTCGCCGTTTGATATTATGTGGAGCTGGGAGGTCTCTTGTGGACCAGTGTCCTGAAGTTCGCTCTCCCACCTCAGAGGCACAGCACTGACTCCTGGCTCCTCAATTTGGGATGATTTGTTGTCTATTCATGTATTCCACAGATGCAGGGTACATGAAGTTGATTGTGGAGCTTTAATCCGCTGCTTCTGAGGCTGCTGGGAGAGGTTTCCCTTTCTCTTCTTTGTTCTCACAGCTCCTGGGTCTCAGCTTTGGATTTGGCCCCGCCTCTGCATGTAGGTCGCCGGAGGGCGTCTGTTCTTCGCTCAGACAGGACAGGGTTAAAGGAGCATCCTCTTCGGGGACTCTGGCTCACTCAGGCCGGGCGGGAGGGAGGGGCACGGAGTGCGGGGCGTGCCTGCAGCGGCAGAGGTCGGCGTGATGTTGCACCAGCCCGGGGCGCGCCGTGCGTTCTCCCAGGGAAGCCGCCCCTGGATCCCGGGACCCCGGCAGTGGCAGGCTGCACAGGCTCCCGGAAGGGCGGTGTGGACAGTGTCCTGCGCTCGCACACAGGCTTCTTGGCGGCGGCAGCAGCAGCCCCAGCGTCCCACGCCCGTCTCTGGGCTCCGCGCTTTCAGCCGCGACTCGCGCCCGTCTCTGGAGCTCCTTTACGCGGCGCTCTTAATCCCCTCTCCTCGCGCACCAGGAAACCAAGAGGGAAGAAAAAGTCTCCTGCCTCTTCGGCAGCTCCAGAGTTTTCCCGGACTCCCTCCCGGCTAGCTGTGGCACATTAGCCCCCTTCAGGCTGAGTTCTCGCCGCCAGTCCCAGTCCTCTCCCTGCGCTCTGACCGAAGCCCGAGCCTCAGCTCCAGCGCCGCCCGCCCTGGCGGGGGAGCAGACAAGCCTCTCGGGCTGGTGAGTGCCGCTCGGCACCGCTCCTCTCTGCGGGAATCTCTCTGCTTTGCCCTACCCAGGTATGTGGGGAGTTTCTTGCCTTTTGGGAGGTCTGGGGTCTTCTGCCAGCGTTCAGTAGTTGTTCTGTAGGAGTTGTTGCACGTGTAGCTGTATTTCTGGTGTATCTGTGTCTAAATGCTGACATTTTAAAATGTTTCTTCAAAACGGAATACTATGCAGCTGCATAAAAGAACAACGAAGATCTCCCTGAACAAATAGGGAATGACTTCCAGGATTTACTGATAAATGTCAAGAAAGCGAAGTGTAACCATATATATATGTAACGGTATACATATATATGTATAAAAAGAAGGAAAAATAAGAAAAGTACACCTATTTTTGCAAAAAGACATACTGGAAGGATGAGCCAGAAAGTAATGAAACTACACCTACAGGGCACAGGTGGGAATAGGGTGGAAGGGATGGGGAGGAGAAGCTGACACTTATCCGTGCATATTATTAACAATTTTTACTTTTTGAATCATGTTAATATTTTTGTGCTCAAAAAATTCTATCAACAAGAATATGGGAAAAACCCTAAAACAGAATACAAACAAAATAAACCTCATTGTATTTCAAAAGAAAAATAGAACCATATCAAAGTGCGTGTGTTGAGTGGGGAATAACCTTAGTAATATTTTACAATTTTTTATTTTGTATTAGTCATAAATTTACAGAAAAGCTGCAAAAAACAAGAATTCCCTTATATCCCTTACTTTGCTTTCCCTAATTTTAACATCTTACATAACCAGAGTATACTTATAAAAACAAATTAACTTCGGTACAGTATCAACTAATCAACAGACCTTTAAGAACCTCAGTCTAAAGAAATTTATTAGGCTTGCTTTTCGCAGTAGAGTGAGTTAGCGTTTCTGAAACTATTTTCTGTATAGTGGAAGGTTGAGAAAATGAGTAAATCTATTGAGGACAGTGGGACCAGGTTTCTCACTGTTGAAGAAGGGAGTTACCAGTGCAGAATGGCATTAGGCTGGGAACAACCTTGTGCCACTGAAATGGAATTGGGGGCGTCAGTATGGACTCATGGATACAGAAATAGATAGAGATATATTTTTAAATAAACATATGTTTGTGTGCTTGTTTCCTAATTCTGTTTACTGAAAACACCTAGAAGCAAAAAAAAAAAAAAAAAAAAAAAAAAAAAAAAATCCCAAACCTAGTGCTCCAATCTTGTATTCTTAAACAAGTCTCTGATAAACACTGAATACCATCCTCCTTGTAGAAATGCAGATTCCAGGAATAGGGCAGGGAAGTTTCAGATAAGCCTGGACATCTTATGCCTGAGAGTAAGAAATATTCAAGTGAGAACATGAGGACATAAAAGGCACAAAGCCCAGCCTGAAGATGCACACATCATAAAATCATAAATCTGGGATAACTGGAGCATCAAAAATACTGAATATTAATCATTTATAACCCATTAAATTAAAAAAAGAATGCATGAATCCATGCTTAATAAATAAAAAAGCAATACTCTTCCTTATAGTGGGTGAAAGTTTGTGGAGAACAGTGTGGATTTTTACAAAGTATCAAAATATCTCCCAATACCTTATTCTACTAATTACAAAGGGTTAATTGTAATTTTACTGTTGAAAGAAAAAAAGTAAAGAAAAACCTAGTGACCACTTCCTTAACTAAGGAAACGAAATAATATCACCAATAATGGTTCAGGCCAATGTCATATGCCTCCTGATATGATGCAATAAGGAGGGTGCATCATGTGTGTGATGTTCCTGCCAAAAATGCACACCTGAATCTAGTGATGAGGAACTAGCAGACAGTCCAAAGACACAGACCCCAAAAAAATGCAAATTGATTTTTTTTAAAAAACCAACCTATACTCTTCAAAACTATCAATTTTAGAAAAGACAATGAAAGACTGAGGAAATATTCCAGATTAAGAGAAACTGAATATATATAACAACTAAATGCTAGTCATGTTTCTGGATTAGATCCTGGACCAGGAGAAAAAACAAATTATGCAGGACATTTACAGGGAAAACTGGCAAATCTGAATATGGACTATGGATTAGGTAATAGTTTTGTATCAATCTTAAATTTTCTTATTTTGCTAAAGATATTGTGATTATAAATGACAAGGCTTTGTTCTTTAAAAATACATGTTTAAGAATTTATCATAGAGGAGCTTAATGTCTTCAGCTTACTCCCAAATGATCCAGAAAAATATCACCTGCTGTGAGGCAGAAAACGGGCAGGGAGTGGGGGGTTGAAGAGAGACTGATAAATCACTATGGAAAAAAATGTTAACAATTAGGGAATTTAGTTCAAAGCTATACCAAAGTTCTTTGTATTATTTCTACAACTTTTCTGTAAGTTTGAAATTATATCTCAATTCTATAAAGAGGAAAGTATAGTCAATAGGGGGCAGGTATAATAAGAAGAGTTCTTTACAGAAAATAAAAAGAATGGGATAGGTCTAATACAGTCATGGAAAGCTCTCCAAGGCATAGTATTATAGTTTTCTTTTTAAACTTGGAAAATAAATGAATTATTACCCCACTTACATAACACACAAAACCATACATGTCTCTGCATTCATATTCATATGTGCAAAGGCTATTAGAATGCTGACTCTCCTCTGGGGCTCAGTTCAAATACTCCTTCCTCTGTAGCCTTCACTGCTCATCCCAGTTGAAAATAAATGCTCCTTCCTCTGGGCAGACAGTTTCCACATTTTCCTCGGGTCCTTAACACACCCTGCCTCTTGCTGCAGCTGAGACATAGAAGACCTCTCACCCATGAACAGAGAACAAACTCATGTTTATCTGGGCACCCCTCAAAGAATCAAAGCCTGGTGAATTCTACGTGCTACGTGCCCGTGAATGCTTGTTAACTGAACAGAAATATGTTGGCCTTGCAGCCAGTATCCTAGCAAGCATCTTTGATCCTGATTAGAAGAAAAATATTCCTTGTCTCCTATCAGTGCGTTTGGAGTTCTAAGTGTTCTCAAGATACTATCTTGAGCAGTCAGTTACTCTTCACCTAGAACTTGATCTGGAGCTCCTGCTGCTTGGAGCCCTCCAGCAGGCTGAACACGGCTGAACCACACCACGGCCAGGCTCCAGGGATATTTGCTTTCAAACACTTAACATTTGCTTTGTGTTACCCTTTTATTAGGAAGATTAAAATGGAAAGGGAAGCAAGTGAGGCAAGGCTTTCTTCTTTTCTCTCTGCAAGAACAGCTTGTTTCCATGACATTTATACAGGGAGCTTTTTCTAAATGACAAGCAGATTGTTAGAAGATGTTATTTTCTGTCTCTTTGCTTTGGATCTTCACGTAGTGGGTGTAATGTAAGAGAGACAGCCTCACTAGGAGGGTGACTGTCAGGTATATGGATTCGGCAGGGGATCGGGTAGGGGTTTGTTGAATCTATTCTGTTGGGGTTGCCATAGCAGCAGCCTAACAGATTCTGGCTAGAAGTTGTAAGATGTATTCGTGTTGTTATTTTTTACATGGAGTAACATTTCTGAAGATATAAGTGTCTACTCTTTTTAGCCTCTTCTCTTAGTGAAGAAAATTGAAGGCTCAAAGAAGAAGCCATCCGGGGGGCAGCAAGAAGTCTGAGCACCCAGGCCCAGATGAAGTGGCCAGGTTTAGGCTGAGGTCCGGGCCTGTCTTCTGCACAAAAGAGGTCAGCCTGGAGGCCATGACAATGGACGAAGGGAACGCCAGTCCCTCCACACCTGACCCCAGCCACACTCCATGCATGTAAGGGGTTACCATCACCTCCCATGCGCATCACACTGTGCTGGTTACAAATTGCTTTCCCTCATATTACCCTTTTGAGAGAACTCAGAAGACTGGCTTTATTTTACATCACACAACTCTCCTTTTACTAAGCCCATCACCATTCTCACTGTTACTGCCTTGGTTCAGGCCTCATCACCATTCCCATGGGTTTGACCACTGTGTCTCTGAGATCTTGGCATCCTCTGCTGGGGTGGGGGCTGGGATGGGGGAGGGGGGAGATAAACTACCCTACAAAACAAACTTTGTTATGTCATTCCTCCTCATGGAAGAACACAATTGGCTCCCTGCTGTCTACAAGACAAATCCTAAACTTCTTAGGCTCTTCACACCTAGTTCCAAATGTCCTTTCTCCCTTGCACTTTCCCTGACTGTGCTAGCTGCCCCTACCCCCGAGCATCCTACAGTGTGTTCCTCACACACATTATGCATGGAATTACCACTATCTGCCCACAGATTTTTGTTAGTTTGGTCAGTAGAGTTTTTAGAAAATAATTTTGAGCTCGAATAACTCTAAACAGGCATACACTCTTCCGTTTACCACAGGCTCCTTTGGTATCTCTGCCTACCCCCGCTCCTCTTGGCTTATTTATATCACTTGCTTGGCCCCTGAAGGCATTGGAATTTATGCCTCTTGATCCAGAACTGCATTTCCTTCCTGGGAATTAAATCCCCACCATCATGATCTAGAAAAAATATCATCTACCAATTTAAAACATGGCACGACTTGCCCAGGAAGGTGGGCTGCTGCATTTGCTGGGCTCCCTCCCACTCTCCTCATTTCTCTACAACAGCACTGATGTACTATTATAATTAACATATAATTATGTTTATGTCCTTCTACTCAAACCATATTGCCAGCTTCCTTAGAAGAAATCAATCTTAAAATATTCTATATACACACTGACAGGCAGAGTGCTGGACTGTGTGAAAATTTGTTAGATAAATGAACACCATTTTACAGGTGGCAAAACCAGGTCTCAAGCTGGTTAAGCATATTCAATGGCACAGACCCAGTAATGGGCAATGCCTGAAGTTGAGTCCTGGTCTTCTAACTCTAAGACCAGGTTTTTCACAGGTTTCCACACTCCCAGAGCCTCAGAAGCAAAAAGGTCACCATTCCTTTGTTCTAGTTAATTGTCTTCACTGTGTATAGCTGGGTCCTTACATCAGGGAGGTCTCAAAGCTAAAACATTAAGTCCATCTGACATTTGTGGTAGAGAGACTAGCAATAAAATGTAAATATTCCCAAACATTCTCCTTCCCTCACCTTCTAAGGAGTAGTTTGGCTCTGGGTCTACTGTTGTATCTTCAAGGACAATGGAATGAATCAGGAATGAAGGAACAAGCCCAAAGAAGGGGGTAGATAGTTCTAAGAGAGTAACTTGAGGAATGTGGAGTAGAAAAGATTGAGGAGTGAAGAAATGAAAAGATGGGAAGGGGAATAAGAGAAGCTACTGAGTCATGTGAGACTTGGTAAACCATGGCTCAAGAAAAGTTTTAGGAAATTTTGCTGCACATGGAGTTGTTTAATTTCCTGCCTCACCTCTCCCATGAAGAATGCCTTCTTGTAGAGGTCTCTATGACCTCTCCTCCAAGCCCTCGGAGTCGTATTTGTGTTTGCCTGGTATATGCCACAGTGCTGTGTTATGTAAAGCAATAACATCAAATCTCAGAGCCATTTGCAACATGTTTACTTATTGTCTCATGTCCAAACTTAAGAATGAAGTAGAGAGGAGGTGGCATGTGAGGCAGATACCATCAGGGACAGATTAATGTGGCCTTCTTGAGGAAGTGACCTTTTATCATTATGAAGTGACCCTAATCATTTCTAGTGATTCTCCTTGTCTTGAAGTCTTCTTTGTCTGAAATCATTCGAGCTAATCTATCTTTCTTATGATTAGTATTTGCAGGGATATCATTTTCCATATTTTTACTTTCCATTTGTCTGTGTATTTACTTTTAAAGTGAATCTCTTGAAAACAGCAAATAATTGGGTCTTGCTTTTCAATTTTAATCCAGTCTAATAATCTCTGCTTTTAACTGAAATGGTTGGTCCATTTATGTTTAATGTAATCACTGATGTAGCTGAGTGTAAGTCTACACCTTGCTGGGGTTTTTTCTAAGTGTTCTATCTGGTTTTTGTTCCTCCTTTCCTATCTCCTTTTCAGTTAATTGAATAAATTTTAGTATTCTGTGCTAAAAAAAACCCTTAAGAATCATCTTATTAGATATTAGAGCAGAGGTCCAGAGAAACCACATGATTTGTTGAGTTTCTTCCAAAGTCAGAAGAGATAATAAAAAAAAAAATTTTTTTTCAGACATTGAGAAAGGGCTGCCTGAAGATAAAATAGAAGAGCTAGGATCCTCCAGGATGCTAATAAATAAATTACAAGCAAGGTGAATTAAAGAAAAAAAATCTTTTGTGTGAAAAGCCAAAGTTTTCAACCATGAAACACACCGCTCTTCTGTTGGATGGGATTTGTAAACCACATTTTATCAACCCCCTGCATCTCTGCTCCTCTATCTAAAGTAGGAACAAATGAAGCAATGTCTAAAATTCCTGTGTAGACAATAAAACTCTTCACTAATATGCACAGAACCATTACTATTTGTTTCACCAGCTTTCTCCAGTCTATCCATTTTAATCAACTTAAGATCATGGCAGAGACATCCTGATACCCATGTTTCTTGAAATATTTCACTCAGTAACTACATTTTCCCTCCTTTACATATCATACAACATAGTGCAGCTGCATAAAGAGAAAACACTTTTACATTATAATTGAAATGATGTTTCAGACATGGCTCAAAGAGGTGAGGAGAAATACTCTGAAAGTCAGGAGGTGACAACACATTCAAATCAGACATGAGCCAGCTGAAGGCATGTATGGTATACACACATTTAAGGATGCTGGGTTGAATAATTCAGCAATATACTGGTTGGCTAGTATGCTTGACTTCCTCCATTTCTGCCATCAACTGACTGTGTGACTGCCCAGAGTATTCACGCTTTCTAGTTCTCTAATCTTTCAAGTATACCATGTTCATACATTAGAGTACTTAATATTGTGTTAAGGCATTAATTCTCCCTGAATTGATCTATAGACTAAGGCTATCTCAATAAAACCTCAGCAAGTATTTCTGTAAAATTTGACAGACTGATTAAAAAATGGAAATGCAAATGCAAATAAGCTAATATAGCCAAAACAACATTGAAAAAGAAGAAAAGATCTGGAGGACTCAAAGTACCTGATTTCGAGATTTATTTGAAATCAGTGTGATATTGATATAATGGTATAATATATAAATCAAGGGAACAGAAGAGAGTCCATAAAGTTACAAATAAATTTATAAATATTCAGAGAGAATATATGTAATGTATATGTGTGTGTGTGTGTCTACACATGCACCAAGATAATTAAACAAGAAAAGGGTAATTTTTCAACAAGTGGGACTGAACAGTTAGATATCCATATTTTTAAAAAGTAAAACTGACCCTTATGTCATAACACACATAAAAATTGGGAACTAGAGCAATGGTTTTTAGTTTTCCAAAATGCCATGGGGTTTGGTAGTCCAAAGATGAATTATCTATTCATAAATTTCTGTATGTTCTCTAATGGGTTTCCTGACAATTCTGTTTAAAGTAAATGAACACTACCACGAGTCCAATGTCCTTCTTAGAGAAACTAATTTCTATGAAAGCATCAGTGGAGATTCTATTTTTTATGCTACATACATTTTATAAAGAAAAATGCCACTGTTATCCAGAGAAAATGCTTTTCAATTTCATGGACTCATTATGAAACCCACATTTGCTATTTATTCCATCATCATAGTCTTTAGCAACAGTGAAAAGCTTTAGAAGTGTTTGGGCTTTAATGTTATTTTTGTTACCTTCATAAAACTAGCAATTTAGGACACTTTGGCACCCAAAGAAGCTGACAGCTACTGACATTGCAAATTTAAGAAATGCTGTACTTGGTATAGTTAAAAATCATCCAAGCATGTAAATTTTGCTGAATGACCATTCTGATGTGCTTAACTATGCAAGTGATTAGCTTCTTTATTGCCATAGTCCATCATTTTCAATTATCTCTAAGAAAAAAATAGACTGATTTGCTAACTTCATGCAAGGCAGTAAGAGATAGTCATGGGTCAGTGATTTAAGAAAATATTGGCGGGGTTTCCCTGGTGGCGCAGTGGTTGAGAGTCCGCCTGCCGATGCAGGGGACACGGGTTCGTGGCCTGGTCTGGGAGGATCCCACATGCCGCAGAGCAGCTGGGCCCGTGGGCCGTGGCCGCTGGGCCTGCACATCCGGAGCCTGTGCTCCGCAGCGGGAGAGGCCGCAACGGTGAGAGGCCCGCATACCACAAAAAAAAAAAAAAAAAATATTGGCAAAAGTTAACAACCATTTATTAGGACATTCCTATGTGCTTGATACTGTATTGGATGTGAAATCCAAAAATGGGTAAGACATATTCTCTTATATAGGAATCCAGACATGTGTCTCTGCGGAGTTCAGGTAAAATGTACCTGGATTAGCTTAGATTAATTCTGTTATTGCTTCAGTTTTCTACTCAGGCTCTAACAATGTGATCTTGATCTGACAGATAAAGAAGTGAACTGGGAATCAGATCATCTAATCAGGAGTTTGTATGACTTCCTTGTCACATCACATCTTACCTATCTCCCTGACTAGAATGTGGGGCCATTCACTGAGGAAATAGTATCATTTATCTCTGTATTCCCAGGCTTTAACAAAGTACCTGTCACTAATTGGCACTAAACTAATACTGTTGAATGAATGAATGCTATACTGTAACTCCAACCATCTAAGAAGTTATAGCTGTGGTTCTTAGTCTTTTCTGATTCATGGACTCCTTTGAGAACTGTGGGGAAGAAAACATTTTTACCAGAGACAAATGCATGTAATACAACATTATGTAGGTGATTTTAGGGGTACCCTGAAGCTCACTTCTGGTATACATATTAATAATTTTATACAGAATTTTAAAAACTACTAATGTCTTCCTGTCTATAAACTAATAATTTGCTATTTAATCTTCTGATTTATATATTCATAGTTGCATTTAACTTGTTAGATCTCTTAAAATCTTTTTTGGAATAAAAAGTGCTCTAGAAGGTTACTATCCAAATTATATTGGTTATACTTCCAGCTCTGTCATTAGCCAGCTGTGTGGCTTTGGATAAATTCCATAAATAATCTGGGCTTCAGTTCCAGACCTGTAAATTAAGGAGGTTGAACTAAGATGATTTCTAAAGTTCCTTATGGCTCTGAAATTCTCAGTTCCAAAGCATTGGAGTTTCCCTGATGAAGAAAAGGATGTGTGCATTATAAATCTGCCTCGATGGGGAAGCACTGAATAGCATAAATACTCAATGATTTTTAAAAGGTTTTTAAAGTAATCTCTTTGCAGATATCTGAGGAGTCCAAGAATCAGATCTATAGCTTAGACATGTATCAATTTGCAGGACTCTTGAGATTTCCATTGTGTAAGGGAGCAAATACCCTCTCTCCCCAGTGGCTATCTGACTTTTAACATAATCTATATACTGGGACTAGTTCATCAAAATTACTTCTGAATCCCAAGTCTAAAATAAGGGATGCCCTACAGAAAATAAGGTTTGAGCAAGAACAGTCACAAGAACTGATGATGATATTCAAAATATAGTGTACTTCCTGTGAGACTAAAATCTTTTCTTGGCATCAGATACAATATTTTGTGACATCAGTGCATGCAGGACTGTATGCTGTTAAATTCATTTTTATAAAATGCCACTTACATTACTTCTCTCCTTAACTCCAAAATCCTGAGTGTCTTACCACTCTCCCACAGGATAAAATCCTAAGTTCTATCTGTGAAACCCACCCACCATCTGGCCCTACTGGACACTGGTTCTCCCTGTTCTCCCTAAACAGCATTCTATTTTAGATAAGTTAATCAGCCAAATCCTGCCAGTATGTCCAATCTTGATTCCCTCCATGCCACGCTCAGGCTATGATCCTTTCTTACAGTCAAAGTTCTATTAAACACAGAGTTCTGTTTTCACTAATGGTAGACAAAGAAATCTGAGCAATCCTCTTACTGAAACTATAACTAGAAAAAAATTATTTTAAAAATCCATTTGAAGTTCTTACAGAGTTAATCAATCAATAAATAAAATTTTTAAAATTGAAGAATTACAAGTCAATATCTGCAAGACAAAGGAAAGCTGGATAATTGAGTAGAACATTGGGAGCTACTTTTGCCCACATTATCTGCCAATTCTGTAATTCCACACTGAGAAGCTGAGCAGAGCTTTTGACAATCACAGTAAAAAAGTAACAGGGATTAGAGTTCAGGGCATACAAAGGAAGAGGGGGAGATTGACATCTTAGCAATAAGGGTGGGCTAGAAATTGACCCTGTTTCAGAGCCTAAACCTCAGATGTACATCATTTCTGATTCTAAAAGAATTAAGGTTATTCAGATTGTTAGTACCCATCCTTTCTGTGATAAAAAAAAAAAAAGTAGCTCTTCTGCAAGGGATGATAAAACAGAAAGCACAACTTTAGGCTCCCCATTATCTCTAAATCATTTCACATACTATATCCTGAACCCAATTATAAAAATCACCAGTTATAAAAGAGAGAGAACAACATTTTACAAAGCCAAGAAAAACAATAAATTATAGAAAAAAACCCATAGGAGACCTTCAAAATGGAGTTATCAGACATAAATTTTAAATGAACCCCATACAGTTGACCCTTGAACAATGCAGGGGTTAGGGACACTGACCCCCAGTGCAGTTGAAAATCCACACATAACTTTTAACTCACAAAAACTTAACTACTACAAAAAAACAAAAACAAAAACACCTTAACTACTAATAGCCTACTGCTGACCAGAAGCCTTAACAGTAATGTAAACAGTTGATTAACACGTTTTGTATGTTATAGGTACTACATACTGTACACTTACTATAGAGTAAGATAGAGAAAAGAAAAGTTTAAGAAAAACATAAGAGGAAATACATTTACAGTATATATATATGTATTTATTTTAAAAATTCACCTATAAGTCGACCCACACAGTTCAAACCTGTGTTGTTCAAGGGTCGGGTCAACTGTATGTTCAACAAAACAGAAGATAGAATTTTTTCATAGAAAAGAAAGAAAAAAAAGAATCAACTGAAAATCTTAAAACTTGAAAATAAAATAACTGAAATTAAAAAGATAAAATCAGATAAGACATCATGAAAGGGAGAATTAGTAAAATGGAAGAGATGTCAGAGAAAATGTCCATGATGCAGGGTCAAAAAAATTTTTTAAGATATAAACACAGAAAAGAGTATAAGACACAAAAATAGTATGAGAAAAAGAAATGTAATAAGAATGTAGGGAGAAAATCTCATATACACATAATTAGAACCCCAGATAAAGAGAGTTAATGGAAAATTGGAAACAATATTTTAGTATAATGGATGAGAATTTTTCAAAACTGAGAAACACATCATCACAAACTGATGAATCCCAAGTATGATGTACACAATTTAAAAAAAAAAAGCTAAAATACATTAAAGAAAACTGCAGAATTTTTTTTTAAATGAGGAGTTTTTTTTAAACTAGAGGAATAAAAGATTTTACCTCCAAAGAAGCAAAACTGCAATTGATATCTAACTTCGACAGAAGCAAAGAAATGATAACTACCAATCTAATATTCCATAACCAGCAAATATTTACCTTCAAAAAGATGTAAAAGAAAACATTTTTCTTGAAAAATTAAAAGAGAAGTATTTTAATCAAAGGAGTACTATGGGGATTTCCTTAGGCAGAAAAAAAAAATTACGCTAGAGAGAAGCTCCGACATCTAAGAAATGAAGAGTAGTAATCTAAAGGATTAATGAATGGGATATTTAAATAAACACTGACAGTAGAAAACATTAACAAATATGAATTATGAGGTTTAACCATATGTATTTCATTAATATACACCCCAAAATAATAGTGTTTAAGTAAGAAGTGGGATAAAGAGAATTTAAGAATTTTAAGATCCTTACATTCTCAGGAAAGGGATAAAATACAAATTTATAATAAACATTTAGAAGTGAAGGACACATAATCACTAGGATAACTATTAAAAGTAAAATAAAAAAATTGTGTACATATGACAAGTTAATAGAAGATAAAAAGGTAGAATATAAAAATTAATCCAGAAGAAGGCAAGAAAAGAGAAAATGATAAACATTAAATATAAAGAATGTTAAAGTAGATTTATAACCATATATATCAGTATTATATTAAATTAAATGTACTAAATATCCAAATTTTTAAAAATCATCAAAATATTTAAAAATATTAAACCCAATAGTATGCTACTTCTAGAGACAACTCAAAAATATAAGAATACAGAACATTTGAAATTAAAGGGATGGAAAAGGATACCATAAAGAATACTGAACCAAAAAAGCCTACATAGCTGTATTAATCAAAGAAAGTAGAAACTTTTTTCACACTTCTCTCAGTTGTCACTGAGGTCAAGCAGACTAAAAAAGAAAAAAATATCAGTATAGCTATAAAAGATTTGACCAACATAGTAGCAAGCCAGACACAAATGAATGTCTGGTAAGCTACTGACGAATACATATTATTGGCAAGGACACACAGAACACTTACAAAAATTGATCTTATACCACCCACAAAGATAGTCTCCAAAACTGTCAAAGGATTAAAGTCATACAGAGTATGCACTCTGACCACAATGGAATTAAGCTAGAAATTACTCTTTTAAAATGTAACTAAAAATCTCCACATCTTTGGAGGTTAATCAAAACACTGCTAAACAATGAATCAAAGAAGAAATCACAATGGAAATAAAATATATGTGAAATGAATGGTTTTTAAAAGGGGCAAAGTTTTTAGGATGCAGGTAAAGTTATCTAAGAGAGAGAATTGCACCTTATCAATTATGCCTTACATTGTTTTCATATATTAAAAGTTCTTACTAGAAAATTAAGATGCTGAAAAATCAACACTACAGTTATCTATCTTAAGAAATTAGAAAAAGAAATACTAATCAAATTTAAAGATAATAGAAGGTAGAGCATAATAAAGAGCAGAAAGAAATAAAAAAGAATCAAAATTACAGTGAAGAGAATCAGTTAAAAGATGTTTTTTGAAAGGATTAATAAAATTGATAAAACCTTAGTGAAAGTAATTTAAGAAATATGAGATAAAGGATAAATAAGCAATACAGAGAATGAAAAAAATAGTTACAGGTCATATACTATAAACATTTATGCCAACACACATTAAAATTCAGATGAAATAAAAATTCCTACAAAAAATAATCTACCAAAACTGACTTGAGGAGACACAGAAAAAAAAATGACTACCCTAATATAATTATTAGGGAATTGAATCTATAATTAAAAACATATCCATGAAGAAAAACCCAAACCAAGATGGCTTTACCAATGAATTCACTGAGTACTTATGGAAAATTACTACCAATTGTCCTTAAACTTTTCCAGAGAATAGGAAAAGAGAAAACCTTTCCAGATCATTTTATGAAGTTAGCATAATCTTGAGGTCAAAACCTGTCATGCATATTAAAAAGAAGAAAAAGTATAGGCTGATTTTAAAGCAATAGGTGAAAAATACTTTTAAAAATATCAAATTCAGCAACATATAACAAGGAAAATCTATCATGAAGAGGTTGAGCTTATTATGGAAATGAAAAGATGGTTCTATATTTGAAAGCAATCAATGTAATTCACCTCATTAACAGAATAAAGGAGGAAAAATATACTATCATCTCAATTGATTCAGTAAAAGCATTTGATAAAATCCAACATCCATTCATATTAAATTAAAATATAACTGCTAGCAAGCCGGGAACAAAATTTCTTGAGTTAAAATGTTAGAAAATTTTCTTTATAAGATCAGAAATTATACAGGAATGCAGACTAATACCATCATCGTATTAAACATTGAACTGGATGTCTGCTAAGTGTTATAAAGCAAGAAAAGAAGAAAAAAGGTAAAAGAATCAGAATAGAGGAAATAATACTGTTATTTTTTAAGGTCATAATTTCATAAATAAAAACCCAAAGGAACGTACAGACAAATCATTAAATTAATAAACGTACTCAGTAGAATTGCTGGTTACAAGGCCAATGTCTAAAAATTACATTTCTTGTACCAGCAAAAAATAATTAGAAAATGAAATTTTAAAATAGATATAATTTTACAAAGCTACAGTAATCAAGACAGTATGGTACTGGCACAAAAACAGAAATATAGATCAATGGAACAGGATAGAAAGCCCAGAGATAAACCCACGGACATATGGTCACCTTATCTTTGATAAAGGAGGCAGGAATGTACAGTGGAGAAAGGACAGTCTCTTCAATAAGTGGTGCTGGGAAAACTGGACAGGGACATGTAAAAGTATGAGATTAGATCACTCCCTAACACCATACACAAAAATAAGCTCAAAATGGATTAAAGACCTAAATGTAAGGCCAGACACTATCAAACTCCTAGAGGAAAACATAGGCAGAACACTCTATGACATAAATCACAGCAAGATCTTTTTTGACCCACCTCCTAGAGAAATGGAAATAAAGACAAAAATAAACACATGGGACCTAATGAAACTTCAAAGCTTTTGCACAGCAAAGGAAACCATAAACAAGACGAAAAGACAACCCTCAGAATGGGAGAAAATATTTGCAAATGAAGCAACTGACAAAGGATTAATCTCCAAAATTTATAAGCAGCTCATGCAGCTCAATAGCAAAAAAACAAACAACCCAATCCAAAAATGGGCAGAAGACCTAAATAGACATTTCTCCACAGAAGATATACAGACAGCCAACAAACACATGAAAGGATGCTCAACATCTTTACTCATTAGAGAAATGCAAATCAAAACTACAATGAGATATCATCTCACACCAGTCAGAATGGCCATCATCAAAAAATCTAGAAACAATAAATGCTGGAGAGGGTGTGGAAAAAAGGGAACACTCTTGCACTGCTGGTGGGAATGTGAATTGGTACAGCCACTATGGAGAACGGTATGGAGGTTCCTTAAAAAACTACAAATAGAACTACCATATGACCCAGCAATCCCACTACTGGGCATATACCCTGAGAAAACCATAATTCAAAAAGAGACATGTACCAAAATGTTCATAGCAGCCCTATTTACAATAGCCCAGAGATGGAAACAACCTAAGTGTCCATCATCGGATGAATGGGTAAAGAAGATGTGGCACATATATACAATGGAATATTACTCAGCCATAAAAAGAAATGAAGTTGAGCTATTTGTAATGAGGTGGATGGACCTAGAGTCTGTCATACAGAGTGAAGTAAGTCAGAAAGAGAAAGACAAATACTGTATGCTGACACATATATATGGAATTTAAGAAAAAAAATGTCATGAAGAACATAGGGGTAAGACGGGAATAAAGACACAGACCTACTAGAGCATGGACTTGAGGATATGGGGAGGGGGAAGGGTAAGCTGTGACAAAGTGAAAGAGCGGCATGGACATATATACACTACCAAACGTAAGGTAGATAGCTAGTGGGAAGCAGCCGCATAGCACAGGGAGATCAGCTCGGTTCTTTGTGACCGCCTGGAGGGGTGGGATAGGGAGGGTGAGAGGGAGACGCAAAAGGGAGGGGATATGGGAACATATGTATATGTATAACTGATTAAATTTGTAAAATAAAATTAAAAAAAAAAGATATAATTTACAATAGTGCCAAAAGTATGAAATACCTAAAATAAATCTATAAAAACATACATAAGAACTCTAATAATAAAGTCAAAAAACATTATTGATAGTAATTTAAGAAAAAAAACATGGAACAGGAGAAATATTCTCTCTTTATTTTTAAACCAGTGTGACTCTCTTTGTTCAGTGTACAAAGGACTTTTTTTTTTATTAATTTATTTATTTTTGGCTGCGTTGGGTCTCTGTTGCTGCGTACAGGCTTTCTCTAGTTGCATCGAGGAGGGGCTACTCTCTGTTGCCGTGCCCAGGTTTCTCATTGCCGTGGCTTCTCTTGTTGTGGAGCACGGGCTCTAGGTGCACGGACTTCAGTAGTTTTGGCACGCAGGCTCGGTAGTTCTGGCTCCCGGGATCTAGAGCACAGGCTCAGTAGTTGTGGCACATGGGCTTAGTTGTTCTGTGGCATGTGGGGTCTTCCCGGACCAGGGATCGAACCCCTGTCCCCTCCATTGGCAGGCAGATTCTTAACCACTGCACCACCAGGGAAGTCCCGATAATAATTTTTAAAGGTCTTATGTAAGTGAAGAGATATTCGTGTTAATGAATTAGATAACTCATTACCATGAGGATCACTGTCAGTCATTTATCCTCAAAATGGTCTAAGTTTCAAAGAAATCTCAATAAAAATTCAAGCAGCCATTGTTTAGGGGAAGTGACAAGCTACAGTTTACATGAAAATTAAAATGGCCAGGAATATTCAAGACATTTCTGAAGAAGAAGAGATTATTTACCCTATCAAGTTTTAATTTTTTAATGTAAGAAAACAATGCAGCATATAGAAGATTATAATGGAGTACAATCTCATAATTTGAATTACAAAAAATCATAAGCAGAATAAAAGTACTACCCATAAAAGAAAAGACTGCCAAATTGAGCTATATCAAAATTAACAAAATCTTTAAAAGATATCATTAAGATAATGAAAAGGCAAGCCACAGAATAGGGAGATAACATTTGCTGTACTCATACCAGCTAGTGGTTCACTTTCTGAATTTATAAAGACTTCCTGCCAATAACAAAGATGACTGGTCTTCCCTGGTGGTGCAGTGGTTGAGAGTCCGCCTGCCGATGCAGGGGACACGGGTTCATGCCCCGGTCCGGGAAGATTCCACATGCCACGGAGCAGCTGGGCCCGTGAGCCACGGCCACTGAGCCTGCGCGTCCGGAGCCTGTGCTCTGCAACGGGAGAGGCCACAACAGTAAGAGGCCCGCGTACCGCAAAAAAAAAAAAAAAGAAAAAAAAGATGACTGACATTCCAATGAAAAAATAAAGAAGACATGAAGAGGCACCTCACAAAAGAGGATATTCAAATGGATAATACATATTTTAAAAGGTCCTAAACCTTACATTTAACAGGGAACTTGAAATTTAAAATGCAATAATATTACAAGTATACATACACAAGATTGCCAATAAAACTTATTGATAATATCATATGCTATCACTTATATGTGGAATCTTAAGAATGATACAAACGAACTTATTTAAAAACAGAAATAGACTCACAGACATAGAAAACAAACCTATAGTTACCAAAGGGGATGGTGGGGGTTGGGGGGAGATAAGTTAGGAGTTTGGGATGAACATATACACACTACTATGTATAAAATAGATAAACAACAGGGACCTACTGTATAGCACAGGGAACTACATTTAATATCTTGTAATAACCTATCATGGAAAAGAATCTGAAGAAGAATATATATAAATTGGTACAGTCACTTTGGAAAACATTTTGTCAGTTTTTGCTTAGAAATAACGTTGCTCTAGGACTAAGCAATTCTGCGCTTTGGCATATATTCAACAGAAATACATGCATACGTGTAACAAAAGACTTTTGCAAGAATATGCATTGCAGCATTATTTATCCTAGTTATAAATTAGAAATAATCCAAATGTCAATCAACCGAAGAATAAATTGTGGTGTATCCATACGAGATATTATCAAAATGGAAAACTACAGCTACATCCAATAACATTGATGAATTTCAAAACCTTGATGTTGAGCAAAAGATGCCAGCCACAAAATAGTAAGCAGTGTATTATTCTTGCACGTAAACTTCAAAAATAATCTGTGTGGGAGTAGAAATCATGATAGCAATTACTAAGAGGAGCTGTATATTAATAAGAAGAAGCACAAGGAAGCCTTCTGTGGGCTAATAACATTCTATTCCTTATAACATCAACCCTGAAGATGGAAGAGGCTCTCAGGACCTGCCATATATTGAATACTGATACATGAAGTTTCTTTACCCCTGCATGCCTGTCAGGACTATTCATTGTATAACCTGTATAAGTTATAACGTAAGGACAAAAGAATGGTGCTGTATGGCTGGCAAGGTATTTAAGGTAAAGGTCCCAGGCTCGGTTGCCTCCCATGCTGATATGATCTAGTCAGTCAGTCTTTGTCAAACTTGTAATCAAAATGCAACTCTGTGTGGTGTGTTGCAGCATCAGAACATGCATCTGAGTATCTGAGGTCTCTGTGATGAAGCTGCAGTTACTCCCTGATCTGAATTCTTCTTTAAATCTGGGTAAATCATTCATTTGCATACTTTTTACTTTACTTTTACTATGAAAAAGTTTAAGAAAACTAACCCCCCTGTAGGTCCTAGCTTTAAATATGCCTGTAGTTTCTAGCTTTTTTCCCAATTCTATTTTTTTTGGGAGTTTTACATTTCCTGTGTCCATACCCACAGTACAAGTTAGCTATCTGTACAGCTCTTCATTATAGTTTTTGTCACTTGGTGGTCACAGTTTTCTACAAGGAAGCATTTTTCTTAACTCACAAGAGTTATGAGAAGTTCAAAAAGAAAAGGTCACGTAGGCTGAGTTGAGTAGGAGATGCAAGGCGGTTGGCTAGGCTCACTCACTAAGTATTAATTCCTTCTGCATACCAGCTTAAAGGTACAAGCAATTCTAAACCACGTCCCTGCAGAATTTCAAATTTCTACATGCCATTGACTTGGTTGCCTAAACAAGTCCTAACACTGATCGTAAAATCCCCAAATGCCAATTGCCTATATGATCATAATAATTTTTCTATTCCTTATCTTCCCTAATCAAATGTAAGCTACTTGCCATCAGTCTGGTTCCTAGCAAGCACTGAATAAATTTTAAGAAAATAAGTAAAATAGATAAAAATGGAGTATGTTTATTTATTTTTAACTTATTTAATTCTGACACATCAAGAACTCTTCTAGGGTTAATGAAAGCTTAGAGATCTTTACGTTTAGGGTGGTCATACATCTTGGTTCACCTAGGACAAGTCCCAGTTTACATATACTGGCCCATGTACTTATTATGTATTTCACTTTTAAAAATCTCCGTTTGGACAGACGTTTAAGTGGTTACTCTGCTTAACCAAATGGTATGTATCAGTTAACTATAGCCATGATAATATTATTTAACAACCACAAAATGTCAGTGTCATACAATAGTAATGTCTAGCTCTCTAGTATGTGCATTGGTTAGTAGTTTGCTAATTTTTGCTGGGATGACTCATCCTCCTTCTCAAACCCAGTGGCTAATATTGGCATCTTCTCATGGTGAAGGTAGAGAGTACAACCAAATGCATAATACTTCCCAAGCTTTTCATCATGCTATACTCAATAACATTCTATTGACTAAAGCAAACCACGTAGGAATTCCAAGTTAAAGGGCAAAAAATTATACCCCACCTCTTGTGGAAGGAGCTGCAAGGTCATATGGCAAAGAACCTGGACACAGGGAGAATGCAATCTACTCTAGCTCTCCATAAGTGCAAATATTTACTACCATGCTTGAGAAATCCATGAATGAGACCTCCTACACTGCAAGCTTGTCACCTTGCATATTGCTGTATTACACTCCAGTGTCTTTCATATAACTATGTGTGAGGAATTTTTTTTTTTTTTTTTTTTTTTTTTTTTTTTTGCGGTATGCGGGCCTCTCACTGTTGTGGCCTCCCCCGTTGCGGAGCACAGGCTCCGGACGCGCAGGCTCAGCGGCCATGGCTCACGGGCCCAGCCGCTCCGTGGCATATGGGATCCTCCCAGACCGGGGCATGAACCCGTATCCCCTGCATCGGCAGGCGGACTCTCAACCACTTGCGCCACCAGGGAGGCCCTATGTGTGAGGAATTTTATCACGAGTTGAAGCTATCTGTTTTTTAGAAAGCCTTTAAGCTTAATAGATAACAATGACAGTGGTAGATGTGTAATGTTTTCCTCTGAGAACCCTGTCCGTAATTGTACACCAATTGCACATGAATGGGGTTGACAAGTCCCCAAACTATGCGTAAGTCCGATTCTTCTTCTGATGTCTATTCCAGAACATTCACTTTCCCCTCAGCCTTTCTGACAAACAACAGAATCAGAGCCAGAAGTAACCAAGCACAGCCTGAAATACAAAAAGTAACACTTTTCCTTAAAAGCAGACCAGAATTGGACAGCGTTGATGGATTTCTCCTAATCTGTATAAACTACATTCTACTGATAACTGAGGAGAATTTCATGTTCATTTTACTGAAACGTACCAGAGACCAGCAATATTCCATCAAGACCCTGTACTCTCCCTTCCAGTGTAAGGAGCTGGATTTACATAGTTTCCCTATGCCCACTTGCTGTATGATTCTTATTTGGTCCTTCAAGTGGGAGACCATCTAACAAGGAGGAACATCTCTAGCAAAAGCTATCATCTTTTACTCCTCTTCTTATTTCCTATCCATGGGAAGATAAAAGGATGTGTGTACATCCAAGATGTCAATTTTCAAGGCTCTGAAAAATTAGCTAAGTACATATTGGCCCACATAGCTGATCATTCTAACTCAACAGACAAGCAATTACCCAGAACCTATCAGATCAAATTAGATGGGATGGTTAGAGCACAGCACTGGAACTGGCAGATAAGTAATTAAGTTAGGTTCTACCATTAAGTTGATGTGAAAAGTGAGGTCACGAGGCCTCCAATTCCTCATCTGTATCAGTTTGTACTGAACAGTTTTCATGATTCCTTTGAATTGTCCCTGAATTTATGAAGTCAATGATATACTCATCACACAGTGCCGAATGTGGATGCCCTAATTTCACTGGGAAATAAATACCCAGTCATTATGATATCCTGGACAAGCAGAGAGATACTAATATTTCTTAGAAGGAAAATTTTCTTCCTTCTCACCCTGTTTTCATTAATTAATTTTCTAAACAAATCCCACAACTCTCCAATAAGAAGCATGTTGTTTCCTGTTATTAGTGTCAAAATACTAGTCCCTTCACTTACACAATTCCTCTGGGAGGCTGGAAAACGGAAAAGACTGAATGGATAAATGAACATTGACAGAAACAAGAATGGTGTGCCAAAATCCTCTATCCCCTACCTCAACACTATTCATTCATTCATCCAAATATTTCTGGAACTAGGCAGCAAATGAAGATTGAGAATGCAAAGATGAATAAAGAAAAAGAGAAAAGCAATTCTTTCAAGGAGTACAGAATCCAATAGGCAGATAAATTCAGAAATAATGACCAGTGAACTATAGCTGTCATACATATTGTTATAAAAATTCATAGAAACATCATGGAGATCCAAGGAGTGGAAGACCTAACCACAAGTAATTTTTCAAGCAGTTATTAACACTCCTATTTTGAGTTATGCTTCACAAAGTCTTTGACACCAATTATTTTATTCTCCAGCATCCTCTGGTGGAGATATGATGCTTTCATTACAAGCCTCCTACTTGTACAGAAAAAGAAGCCAAGGCCAAGAGAGGTTTAATATCTTGCTTTTAGATATTACTGGAATATACAGATACTACACTATAAAAAGGTTATAAAGATAGTCCTAACTTTAAACTAGTAATCGCACACCTAAGAATTTAGCTGCTTTGACTCTCCCTCAAGACCAAAAAATAGATTATAAACATTAAAAAGATTTTCCTATAAACATAAAGGATTTCCTGTCATTAATAAAGATAAATTATTATTGTGCTAATAAAAATGCATTAACCAAAAATCTGGATTCCGATAGCAGCCAGTTTAGTCACATATTATATTCAATTTAGAACAAAAAATAAAGAATATTTTAGATAAAGCTGTGTTCCAACTTGTGTATTTATTTTTCCGAACTTTTTATGTATTTTTTTCAGATCTCTAGAAACTTGTCTTCTTGATACTGTGAATGGGGAGCAATCAGTTTGATTATTGACCTTTTCTCATAAAAAGTATACTTAACTTCTTCCAGTGCATCCTCCCTACTCCAGATTTTAACAATAACTTGTAAAATCTTTGCAAGAAAAATCACATTTTAAGAGAAAAAAGCAAAACTTTGTGTTGCTTCCATAAATGGTACAATCCTAAGAAAAAGTGTAAGGAATACACTAAATATATTCATGTTTGATGCCACAGTTTTAAGCGTAAGCCAGAGTAAAGGAAACATTATTTGCGAAATGCATTGGTGGTTCCTGCTTTAAGTAAATCTGTGAATATAAGGTCATGGTTTGCATTGTATTAATATTCCCCACTCTAAAAGAAAACATCCTAACTTCACTGGAATGATGCTGTACAGTAGATAATTAGCACCAGACAGAATAGGGGAGGGCAAAAATTAGGGTGAAGTAAGATAAAAGCCACACATTATTCAAAAAAGATAAATATTCTCTAAAATTACAGTGTAAGTCAATAAGAAAATTATATCCAATGGACAAACACATACCCATGTACAGAGAAAGAACCTGCTTTACTCCAAGTTTTCAGGCCTTTGTCTGTTACAGGAAGTGAGTGACAACTTTGTAAAGAGTTAATATTACTATTTTTCAGTAACTTCAAAGTATTATTATTAATTTCAATTTATTAGGTGCTTATTTATGCCATGCATAGCACCAGGCACTTTATATATCATTGGGTTTTAATTTGATTTTTTCACAATTCTCACTGTAACAGAAGAGAAAATAATCACAGGTTAATTGATGTGTCCAAGATGACATAGCCAATAAGAGAGTTAGGATTTGAATTAACTAATTCTAAATAGTTTGTTATTTCCACCACACTGTACAACTCTTTTGTTTGAGTGTATGCATGTATATGTGTGTATTTGTATGTGTTTTTCCTTTAGTTCTCTCATCACAGACTATAACTTTAGATTTGTGTGATTATTTCATTAATATCTGTTACCTTTGTAGTTTTGAAGATTGACAGGAGCAAGGATATTTCACTTACCATCAAGCCCCTACCATCTAGCATATTGCATGGCACATGATAACTATTCAGTAAGTATTCTTTCATGATTGGTCCTTAAGATTCAGGCCAGTATTCTATGAACTATGTCATGATCCTTCTGTTGAAACACTACAAAGCATTCAAGATCCTACAGGAATGCTACCTTTACTCTCAAAAGAGCTTGGACGATGCAATGACAATGAAAATAAATCACCACCATCATGGACTAGCAAGAGAATTTTACCAATATCAGGGGAACCACCCTGAGAAAACACAATTCCAATACTTTTTCAGTTTTAAGAAATAAAGTATTGACTTCTCAGTGAGCAGATCATTTCCAAATTTCCAAACTGGATAATCACACTCACCAAATGGTATTAAAAGCTTGAAAATCAGAGTTTAAAAGTTCAGTGTATCAGTTTCCCTGATTCATGTCCCCCTTTGGCATAACATAGTATTACCTCCATGTTTTACTCTTTTCCAGTCAGATTGGAAGGAAAAATGATTTAGCCATTAAATATAACGCCCACTATCAGAGTGAAGTCAGTCACAAAAGGACACATGATTGAGTGCCAGTGGCCCACTTAACTGACAGCCTCTTTCTAGGTGCTTAATGTGGCCATGGCTCCCCCAGTCTGGCACCACTTTGACAGTGATGGTTTTTAAACAAGACATTAATAACATCCTCAGCTTTTGACAGTTCACCTATTCGAAAAGCCATACATTCACTTACTGGCCCGGACATAATGAATAGCACTTTGCAAACTTTCTGGTAATGAATTCTGGCCAAAAAAAGGAGAAATATCTCCAGGAAATTGATTTACGTTCCTCTTACAGAGATACTAGGCGCCTGGCTATAATTCTGCTCAAAACTTATTTTTGAGTTTACTAATATATGACCATACATATAGAGAACATTTCCACCATAATCTATGTTATTGTGATATAAATTACTTTTTTTTGGAAATAGACCCAAAGGTAAAGAAAATGGACTATTTTATTGAATATTCTTAGATATAGCAATATTATCTTATTACTTTAATTCCTCCAATAATCCTGGTAGGCAATCACTATTATCCCATGTTACAGATGAGGAATCAGATTCAGAGAAATGAAGAAAAAATTCCAGTTTACTGATATATTAAGCAGTGAAGTCCATACTCAGTCTAAAAAGCCTAGTTCTTTTCATGAACCAGGTTCTTTCTTCACCTACTCTTTTCTTCTGGACTAGATTTGCAGACCATATTATATTCCCATCTCACACTGCCCTTTACTGTGGTCACTTTTGTAAGAAGCTCTCTTTCCTCAGGCTCCACTCTGCCAGGACAGAAGAATGTAGACTTCTATGTAAGGGCATTTGGCAGGGCTTTTCCCCATAAAAAAAATCTTTGTAGGGGAGCATGAGGCTCAGCAGCCATGATTACCATGTGCTATAGACATAACTATTCAAATTGTGGTGTTTTGGGAAACTCAAACAGGAAGAACTGAAGCATTAAAATAGAGAATAGGATTAGGATTAATGAGGGTCATGGCAGCACTGTTTATCATTCTAAAAAATAATGGAACTAACCAGATGTCTATTGATAGTAGATTGAAGAAATAAACTGAAGTACATTCATTTAATAGAATATAATACCGGAATAAATATGAACCAAATATAGCCCACCACATTAAAACAAACTGATGGCAGTTAGGGTTATTTTCTAGCATGACCACACATTCATGGATTTACTCACAGTGATGGTTAATTTTATGTGTCAACTTGACTGAGCCATGGGGTGCCCAGACATTGGGTTAAACGTTATTCTGGGTAAGTCTGTGAGGGTGTTTCTGGATGAGACTAACATATAAATTGGTTGACTGGATAAAGCAGATTGCCCTCCCCAAAATGGATGGGCTTCATCCAATTTGCCAAAGGCCTGAATCAAACACAAAGTTAAGTAAGGGAGAATTTGTTTTCTACTTTTGCCTGTCTTCTAGCTGATACATAGGTCTTCTCCTGCCTTCAAATTTTAACTCAGTTTAGAATTTACACCATTGGCTCTCTTGATTCTCAGGCCTTTGGACTTGGACTGGAACTATACCATTGGCTTTCCTAGGTCTCCAGCTTGCCAAATGCAGGACTTGGGACATTTTAGCCTCCATAATCAAGTGAGTAAATTCCTTATAATAAATCTCTTCACACACACACACAGACACACACACACAGACACACACTCACTATTGGTTCTGTTTCTCTGGTGAACATTAACTAATACACTCACATAGAAGTTTTCTGGACATCTGTCAGAATCACCATCTAGAGGAAGATTTGGTCCAGAGCCCTGGGTCAGGGGGAAACCACAGAACTCTGAAGCACCTGGATCTCTAATCCCACAAAAAAAGAAACCAGAGGGAAAGCTTTTGAAAACAAGGGAAACAGTCTCCAACAAATAAACTAAAACTAAATCAGCAAACAAATTAAACAAGCAAGGAAAAATTGCTAAGAGAGAAACAGTCCCAGCAAATCAGTCAAACAAAAGGAGAATAAATGCAAAATCTTACAACAATCAACTTCAATGGTGAGAGAGAATTAGACGATAACAGTATAACCATGAGGAAGTTGTGAATGTAACAGAAAGACAGAAGGCATGAGACCTTCAATAAGCATTCATTCATTCAACTGATATTGAGTGCATGTTAACTAGAAGGCTCTACTAATCCTGGAAGGGCACTAGTGAATAAGAACACAATAGAACTTGCTTCCCAAGTTTTGAAACAAGATGGTCAGTTTGGTTTGAGACAGGTCTAGTTTAATTGAAGGTGAATCATAGTATCTAGGCGAAGGTGTCTATATACACTAGGGACTGGAGTCTGGGAGAAAGATAAAGAGTAGAAATTCAGATTTTGGAGTCCCTAAGAAATGAAAGTTGAAATCATAAGAGAAAAGATAAAGAATTCCCTGACAGGGAAATAAATTAGAACTGACAACTAAACATTAGAGAAGGTCTGCAAATTAGAGACAGGAAGAATAAAAGGAGTCAAGGAGAAAGGAAAGAAATCTACCAGAGACACAGAAAAGCAGGGTGGACAAGCTGGCAAAGAAGGCAAAAGAGGAAAAACTTTCAAAGGTCAGAGGATGATGAGGAGACTTTTCCAAAAGGCAGAGACAGAGAAGAGTGGACCAACAAAGACTTAGATGCCAGGGGATCTCTAAGAGGCAGTCTTACCCTCTGCCATGTGACTCATGGGAAAGCCAATATGATACCAGTTATGTCCAGAAATTCCAGAGTGGAGGGAAGTTGTGTGGCTGTTCCTTTGAGGGGTATAGAAGGTGGATAGCCTTGCAGAGTTTCAAGTTCTGCATGCTGCCCTAAAATAGAGGTGGATCAAGAGAGATGGGTCTGAGGGGAAAGCAGAGATCTCTGAGCCTCAGCAGAATGTATTCCTTTGACAAGATACTGAGGGGTAACAAGTCCAAGGTGACAGGATGCAGTATAGAGAGCAGTGCAAAGGGGTAACAGTGACCACAAACACTGAGGTTAATATCCAAATGCCAGCATGAACTGATGGAGAATGAGAACGAGTTGCTCACCACTCCCTCATGCCCTGACTTTATGTAGGACTCCATGAAACCTGAAATCTAGGAGAGAAGGAGAAGATGGGGAAGAGCTCTGATTTGAGTGAGAAAATATGAATTTACCACAAATTAGGTTGAGTTAAGTTTCCATGATTTGGCAGAATTTGGCTCACAATAGAAATGAAGGAAAAAAATCAGCATAACATAGAGGATAACACAGAATCTAAAGACTGGCTGCTTGAGTTCAAATCTCAGTCCCATCACTTACTAGCTGTGTGAACTTGAACAAGTCACTTAACTTCTCTATGCCTCAGCGTCTTCATTTATAAAAAGGATTAAGAACAGATGTATCCCATAAAGCTTTTTATGAAGATTAATTAATAATTGTATACTCATAGACTCGTTCTTGGCAAGTAATGTGCTTTTTATTGTGTTTGATACTATTGCTATTACAGAAGCACTGGCATTTTGTTTATTTCTTACATAGCTAATTAGAAGAGTAGTAGTCAATAATATAAAAAAAAAAAGAGAATGAGTGACGAGAGGAATACACTAGATATAATGGTGAGAAAAATCCACATGGACTTTGAGAGTCAACCTACAGCCAAGTGGTAGAGGCAGAAAACAGTTTGTACAGGTTAAATGGGGAGTATAGAGGATGAGCAGGTGGAGACACAATAGAGCTTAGTCGTTGGACATGTCTGCTGTGGAAAGAAGAGAGAATGTTTCTAAGCCATCTTGGTATTAGATTTTGTGTTTATCATAAACATTTCCCAGCATCCTGGTCCACAGGATAATAAAGTATGTGTATTACATTATTTCTTACATGCATAACCCAAAGGGTGCCTTTATAATTATTCCAAGATTGGGGAATTGGAGACAGACTATGATGACTCCCTGAACATTTAGGTACCCACAGTGGCAGAGTTTGCTGGCTGCTCTCTTTTTTTCTCTCATGGTCATAGGTAGCCTACCCATTGCAGTCTTTCTTGCAGTCAGCTGGGTCTCCTGAGTGAGTTCTTGCAAAAAGCATATGAGGGGAAGAGTTCTATGTTGGATTCAGGCCTGGATGACAAAACCTAACATGGTCTTTTCCTCTGGCAGCTGTCAGGAGAGAAGACAACTCCCAGGGTTGGCTTGAAGCTCTGTGTGGAAAATGGCAGAGCCCTTACCCGTTACCACCCTGAAAGATGGCATGAAGGAGGGTGGCCTGCCAACCTCTTCTCCTGCTCGTTCCTATTACAACAGTGAGAAATAAACTTCTATTGTGTTTGGACAACATACAGTTTGTCGACTATCATCAGTTATTACACTCTAACTAGTTAGTGAAAGTTAAATAGAGAGATTTCTACCTATGTAGTGCTGATACTAAAAAACATTTATACACGTTAGATTTAGTCATTCTGGTTGAAAATGAAATTATGGGTATGTGTGTTTTCAAAAGTTTTCCCAAACGTCAACAATTTTTACAGCAGCTTCACCATTTTTGCTGGATTGAAGTTATCATTTTTATCCCCAGCCCCTGGAACATCTGGCTCTTGGTAAGTACTCGATAGTTATTTGTTAAATGGAAAAAATATTATATATAAATATATATATATATATATCATCTGTACTTAATATTTTTCTTTCAATAGGTTTACATTTTGAATTTAAATACCCACTTTAATATTGTATAAGCAAAATATGTGTGTTTACAAATACATATATGTGAGAATAAGTATATACACAGATGTATATATATAAACATAAATATATATGAAATCATGGGTTTGCTATTCCAGTTGTTTCTTCCAGTTCATATTTAAAAAACTAAAATTCTAGTACAATTAAAATTAAAAATCTGTTTTTACAACCAAATTGATTTTGCACACTACCAGAGGTGGATGTACCACACTTTCAGAAACATCAATTTAATGTAATTAACTTACTTACTGTGCAATCTACAAATGCATTCTCCTCCTCCATGTCATGGAGTAGACCCATCCCTATGAGGTAATAAAGTTCACTTCCAGAGAGAATGTAACCATCAGAGGGAGGTCCAGTGAATTCCTTAGTATGATACCACCTACTCGCTAATAATAAATATGGATGTGATATATACTAATGTCTTGGAATCAGGTACAGCATTTACTAATTTGTATTTAGTTTGATGAATTTTATGAATCCTGAACCTTATTTTTTGCATGTTTCTAGGTAAAATGAAGTATCCTAAATCATGATTATAGAACTTAATTTTCTACATTTCTAGATAGGTCAGATGCTTATTTTTTAAAAAAAACACTAAATATAGATTTGAGAGAACAGTATCATGGAAGTTAGGTTTATATTTCATGTTGCTTTGAAAAACAACTTTTTAAAATGGTGATCTCTTCAAGTAACCTAGACTTATCTGAAGAATTTAAGAAAGGAGAATGCAGCTCTGCCGATACCTTGATTTTAAGCCATTGGCAATGACCTTCTGAACTACAGATTGTAAAATAATAAATTTGTGTTAAGTCAAAAAAAAAAAAAAAAGGAATTAGTCTGAAAACTGCCTGCTATTATAACCTTTCAGTAGAATATTTAAAATTTTATAATTTTGTAATTATTTCAGAAGAATATTTTAAAATATTTTTAAAATGTAACATTTTTAAATATACATTTTTTGACCCAGACATTCCACTTTAGAAATTATTAGAGGGGGAAAAAGAAGTGCCAATGTATAAAGACAAAGGATATTTATTGAATCACTGCTCATAGTGGAAAACAATCTGAATATCCAATACTAAGAAAATAGTTGCATAAATTATGTTATATCCATCCTAGAACATATAATGCAGGCATGGAATAAAAACAAGTTAGATCTCTAGCCACTCTCCTGAGGGCTCTCTATTATACATGGATAAATGAAAAATGCAAAGAGTGAAAAACATGTACAGTAGGCTCTCATTTTTATGAACAACATTGTACCTGGATTTAATGAGTAAGAATAATGGTAAAGGTACATACTAGGTTATCATAGGGAAGACAAAGGAGAGAAAATAATTTAATTCTTTATACATTTTTATATTATTTTAGTTATAAAATAACCATATATTTTTTAATGAAAAAATCTGACATTAAAAATAATTTCCTTTCCAGTAGCAAGAAAAGGCCTAATTGTTTTTAGGGATGCCTTTTACCTTTTTTCCTTGTTATTAAAAAATAATTTTGTATAATTAGGAAAGTTTATTTTCTAGTAATCATATATTCATGCCTATTTAATATTTACTATGTACTTTTTATACATGTGTTTTTTATTAAATGCCACTAATTTACACCCTTTACCATAAAGGGTGACAAAACTATTGAACAAATGTAAGTTTATACTCACTAAGTTCATAACACAGTTTGGAAAAACAGCCAAGTGTACTGCCACTACACTAAAGCTGCTCTCGTTGACTTCTAATCAATCCTGTTGACTGAAGCTAATTAAAATATCACTAGCTTTAATGGATCTAAGGGGACCTTAAATGATGTTCTCCTAACAAACCAGCATTTTAAGAGGGAAACTCAAGTCCAAACTGGATTTGTTTTTAAAAATGCCAGAGCCAGTTCAACTTAGGGCCTTTTGTTATGGATGGGTGACTGGTCTGGGAAGTGATAAATGAACATTGTGAAAAAGAGCCAAAGTTTGAAAAGGTATGACTCCATTTAGGCACACTCAGAAATGCAGGAAATTATAACTGTTTATGTACACATACAGCCACTGAGAAAAAGTATTTGGAAAGAGAGCATAGATTTGGAATGCAGCAAAAAACTGGATACCTTAATTTGGTTTGAAAAGTGCTTATTGAGAGCATAATACATTCATTCACCTGTTTATCCCACAAACATGTTGTTTAAATTTCATATTACCTTGTCTATTTCTGTACTGCAAGGATAAAACAATGAAAAAGATGAGCTCTGTCACAAGTCCAAATGCCACCATTTAAAGAAACACAAAGTGCTGCCCCTTTCTCAAGATGCTTTACTGCCATCCACCTGAAAGCTGTTATAAGAAATACACAGATCTAAGATGACTACAAATATGAATGGTTACCCTGGAGTTGTACAGTGTCCAAAGTATACAATATCCCAGGAATTGAGGGTACAGAAATACATAAGATAACAGATATACCATAAGACAATTTCAATACAATGGTGACTGTCTAAGTCAGAGATATATACCAGGGGATAGGAGGGTCCAGTCTAAAAGTCTGGGAAATGCTCTCTTGAAGAGATGACAATTGAGTTGAGCCACCTTTTTCAATTTTAACACACTTTTATCTAAATATGAAAAAATGGTGGGTCTCTGATGGATCTGGGCCAGAGTAGCACAGGGTCCTTGAAGAAGGTCTTTAGGTTAGAGAGTGGGTAACTGTGGCAGGGAGCTGCCATCTTATCATGAGAAAGTGACTTACTTCGATATAAAGAGCAAGCCCCAAAGATTCTCTCCTTCTCCTTCTCTTCTATGAGAAGTCTCAACTTTTGGGGAGCTACTCCATGAAGATTCCCCAGATCTACCATATTAATATTATCCTCTTTGGGAATGACTGGGTAGCTGGGAGGAGAGAAGGGGAAGGCAGAAGTTTGCAGAATAAGAACTTTGTGCCTCTGCAGAGAAGAAATTGTAACCTTGCCTCAGTATAACGCAAGTGACCTCTACTCTTAAAAGTTGGCTGAGAATGAGGAAATCCATTGTATTTAAAGAGATATTCTGTGAAAGCAAGGAGGATGTGAACAAGAGCATTACTTAAAAAGAAATGTACAATTTTTTCCCTAGCATGATCCAAGTCAAACATTTTTAGAGCATCAAACCTCTGTTCAAGGCTCAGAGACTGGAAAAAAAAAAAAAAAAGGGTTTTCTCATTTTTCTTATGCTTTTCTACTTAGGAACATTTTTTAAAATATGGTTCCAATCCTAACATAAAATCATTTATTTCTTTTATTCAGCAGCTTATATATCACCAGAAGAAGAAAGGGGAGCACTTGTCTTGGGTGGACTCAACCACACATATGATTATCAACAGCAAATACATTTGAGCAGAACGTGTATGGGTGCTGCCCTGGATTTCAGTCACTGTGGGCAAGAATCTTACCAGGAACCAGGAAAAAAAAAGATGCTGAGGCTTGAGGAAGGAGATAGGGCTATGTTTCTATATCACTGCTCTTAGAGGTACTCAAAGTGTTGCATAAAAAAAATTTAGGATGATTTGGTGAGAAGGTACAAGACAGAATTATTTGTATCAGTTTTACAGGTGCTGGAAATAAAATAATAAAAAAGGGGCTAGTTTAGTCACAGAATGAGGCACTAACAGGATTATGTCTTCCTCCCCATATAATCTCACCTCCCTCTGTTCACTGAATAATACTGTTTTTAATTTTTTTTTTAATATTTACTAAATTATTGATAATTCTTATTATTTTTACAAGAGTTTTAAATAGTAGTGAAAGATTGAGTTGCTGGGAAAATGTGAGGCCTAATATACTTGATGACTAGTAAGTATTTAGCCACCTTTTCCTTTCATGAACTAAACACATCTTATATTTTTCTAAGCACTCATTCATTCCATTGGTGATCATCAGCAATTATATATATCGAACTATAATTGTACAAAGACACTCGACATATTGAGGACGCCATTGCCCCAAGATTTTCTGTAGAGTTATTTTGATAAGCAGATTTTGGCCATAATTTTACTAATTGTAAAATCATGTGCTGTGCCAGGGATTAGGCCACCAAAGTCTTATGAGAGCAGCAGTACCTGAATGGTAACCACTGTGGACTTGTGCTCGTAACTCTTCACAGGGAAGTGGAAAAAAAGTGCCCATGGGAGAGACAAATACAACCAAGGCCTCAACTATGACTGAACAGAAAATTTTACCTAAATAAAAATTCCTATCTAGAACTTAAGGTTTATAAAGTTGTCTTTAAATATCTTGTTTTGAATCATCCAAGAGTGATCCAGTCTAGAGCCATCATGAAAAGCATGCTCCCTTCCCAGTCTGTGTATAATCTGTAAAGCCCTAGCGGTCAGAACTTTCCCAAGGTTGTTGTAAATATCTCCTTTATGATGGAGGAAAAACTACTTCAAGGACTCTAAATCCTTTCCTGAGTATCTCAATGCTGGAGTGGATCCAATGTTTTGTGAAAGTCTGGCTAACTCTGAATGTACCAGGAACATACCTCAGGATAACTAGAGTGGCAAGGTAGAACAAGTCCGAGAGGAGCAGCAAGTGCATTTCATCTGAGGGATAGACGAGAACACTCTGGGAGAATTCTAACTTCAGTAATAAATTATATATTAAAAAGTTATACATAGGGACTTCCCTGGTGGTCCAGTGGTTAAGACTCCCCACTTCCACTGCAGGGGGCACAGCTTCAGTCCCTGGTTGGGGAACTAAGATCCCACAAGCCGCACAGCACGGCCAACATAAGTAAGTAAGTAAATAAATAAATAAATAAAAATTTTTAGAAAGGTACCCATATTTACTGAGGGCTCAATTATTTTTAAAAAGTTACACATAAAAAAATTTACTAGCAGGCTTGTGATCAATCAAAAGAGCAAAATGAGGCATTCATAGAGTGGGTTTCCATAATCTCATCTAGAATTGCTACTCCTCCATGTCACACCACCAAATTATAGCCAGAAGAGGGACATGGTTTTTTTTCCTTTCCTTTCTTTTAAATGGGCAGGTTCCAGCCTTGGAAACACCAGGGAAATAAAGAGCCCATCTCTGAGTGTGGAGTTTTGAGAAACTGATTCTAACTTAAAAGTTTTAATTAATTGTCCCACATCAGGCTACCAATAGATTAATGCTTTTGTTTTTGGCAACACCACCTTTATAAAAAATACATGGTGGAAAATGTGAATAAATAAACCAGAATGATGAATGTACTCACATTTAAAGGTGGAAAGAGAAGAGAAACATTTTCAAATACCACATGGGAGAACTTAGTATTTCCCACTCAGAAGGTTCTCATCATATATCTTGCCCATCTGATCAACTATGTTTACTATTTTAGTTTTCATTAAGTCTTAACACAAAGCTACTTGGGCTAAATATGCAAACAAACTTTAGGATGATTTGCTGCAATCCCAGTAGTTGCTTTTCCCATTTTTTGAACCAAACATAACAATATAACCCCATGGTACATATTGAGGGGCTTTTAAAACAGACTTTATTTTTTACACCACTTTTAGGTTCACAGAAAAATTGAGTGGGAAGTACAGAAAGCTCCCATATACCCCTGCCTTCACATATGCATAGCCTCCCCCATTATCAACACACCACATCAGAGTGGTACTTTTGTTATAATTGATGAATCTACATTGACACATCATTATCACCCACAGCCCATGGTTTACATTAGGTTCACTCTTTGTACTGTATATTCTTTGGGCTTGGACAAATGTATAATGACATGTATCTACAATAATGTCATACAGAACAGTTTCACTGCCTTAAAAATCCTGTGTTCCACTATTTATCACTCTCCTCCCATTCCCAGTAAACACTGATCTTTTTACAGTCTCCATAATTTTGCCTTTTTCACAATGTCATATAGTTGGACTCATATGGTATGTAGCCTTTTCAGATTGGCTTCTTTGTCTTACTAAGATGCATTTAATGTTTCTCCATGTCTTTTCATATCTTGACAGCTCATTTCCTTTTAGCACTGAATAATATCCCATTGTCTACATGTATCACAGTTTATTTAACCATTCACTAACTGAAGGATATCTAGGTTGCTTCCAACTTTTGGCAATTATGAATAAAGCAGTTACAAACATTGGTTTGCAGGTTTTTGTGTGGACATAAGTTTTCAACTTCATTGGGTAAATATCAAGGAGTGTGACTGCTAGATCTCATAGAAAGAGTATGTTTAATTTTTTTAAGAAACAGACAAACTGTCTTCTAAAGGGGCTGTACCATTTTGCATTCCAACCAGCAATCTATGAGAGTTCCTGTTGCTCCACATCTATACCAGCATTTGGTGTTGTCAGTATTTTTGAATTTTGGCCATTCTAAATAGATATGTAGGGGTATCTCACTGTTAATTTGCAATTCCCTAAATACATAGGATGTTGAACATATTTTCTCATGCTTATTTGTCCATTATATATCTTCTTTGTGAGGTGTCTGTTCAGGACTTCTGCCCGTTTTTTAATTGGGTTCATCTTCTTAGTGTTGAATTTTAAGAATTCTTTGTATATTTTGGATAACAGTCTTATCAGATATGTCTTTTGCAAATATTTTCTCCCAGTCTGTGGTGTGTCTTCTTAACCTCTTGACACATTGAGTTTCATTTCTCATAGAAAAAGGTGCTTATTTGGGAGAATAGGATATTTCTGTGGCAGTCTGTCTCTTCGAGTTACACTTCAGATATACAACTGATAATTCTAGAAGTCATATTTTCTGACTCCTCCCACATCCAGAAAAGCAGATATTTTATCCAACCTCTAGTTATCCTGTTCACAAATTAATTTTATTAGACTTTTCCTTCTCAAACTCTTTTGTTCCTCAACCATTTCATTTTCTCTTTTTCTACCCATTTCAAAATTGACAGGTTGGGCTTCCCTGGTGGCACAGTGGTTGAGAGTCCACCTGTCGATGCAGGGGACACGGGTTCGTGCCCCAGTCCAGGAAGATCCCACATGTCGCGGACCGGCTGGGCCCGTGAGCCATGGCCGCTGAGCCTGTGCATCCAGAGCCTGTGCTCCACAACGGGAGAGGCCACAATAGTGAGAGGCCCGCATACCGCAAAAAAAAAAAAAAAAAAAAAAAAGACAGGTTTTAACATCCAGCCTACGTTTGCCAAAGATCAGCAGTAGTTTGATCTTTGCCAGTGAGGAGTAGGAGAAGACAACTAAGTTGGAAAGAGAATTTCTGTCTACTCTTTCAGATGGGGTATGCATCACCTCAAGCTGCCCAGCTATATTTGACCCTCATGGCAAGATAAGTTCTTATGGTTTATTACTGGGACAGTCACAAAGAAGTATCACTTTAGCTTTAAAGCTATGGATTCTAGAGGGGAGAAAAAGCATATATCTCTGTTGGGGAAGAGAACTGAGAGTAATTCTTCTTTTACAATGCCTCATTAGAGCATGAGAGAAGGCTTGACAGAGAGCAATGGCAATGACCAGAGGAAGGAACAACACAATTAATTAAAAAAAAAAAGATTAATTCACAGGGGGATTCCATAGGCTGGGCGAGGTAGGATAGAAGATAACCTTATATTAGTTTGCCTAGAATGAAAATCAACTGTTTGTCTTTACTGAATACTCACAAGCTTTCAGGGCAAGCTGCTACAGTTTAGAGTTAGGTAAGCAAAGCACAATGCTTATCATTTCCTAGAATAAGTGGGTGAAGTCCAAAAAACATCTCTGTCAGGTCTGAGATAGTTTAAATGAGTTCCTGCTTGAAACAAAGAAAGCTGATCTTCCCTGCCAACTCTACTTTTCTTTGTAAGAGTGTGGTCCTTCGTTATGCTTGTAGTTGAACACTGAATATTTCAAGAGAGAGCACTTTGGCTGCTAATGGCAAAGAATTACCAAAAAACTCACAAGCAAGATCCCATAAGAATCAAATCATCATCTTTCAATTGCTGACCCTTTCCAGAATTGTATTATGTAACTACTAAGTTGATGAAGACACACAAACTCTTGCCCTGGTCTACACAATCAGACCATATTGAGAGACCTATAGGTAGGGGTAGAAAGAGGAAGTTATCCAGAAGCAACCCATGCCTCCTGTCAAAAACTCCAGAAGGATAGACCTCCCCTTCTGCAAAATGAATTAAAAACAAAACTCCTAATATGGGACTCATAAAAAGTTCCCTCCACATAACAAATAGAGGACAATTACCATGAAGAAAAGAATTTGGCTTAATATTACTTTCTCTAAGAAAAAAAAAATGAAGACAATGCCTAGCTCATACCATCATTAATCATTAATAAGGGACACAAGTCTATGACCTGATAGTAGAATCTGATCCACAGAAGTGTGCCATTAGGCTTCATGAAATAATGTATGTAATATATGTAAAGACATTTCCTTTTTAAATCTGAATTTCTTGCTTATTTCAGTAAACTGGAAAATCTGGCAATATTTGGTCCCTATTTCCAAGTGCAGACCAATGGGCTGGACTTGAGAAGGAGCCACTCCCTAAGGTGGGCTTATGGTACCTACCATCACTCCCTATATTCTTATCACAAGCTCATTCTCTCATCTGTGGCACCCATTTGATTCCTGTAGAAATTTGGATCTGTAATTCCTAATATATAAGAAACATGGACTTGATGAAGCCACAGAAGTCTTAAAAAGTGATTTATACTTAAGACTTTTTTAAAAATGCAAGTGCTGGGACTTCTGGAATGGTAGAATGAGGACCTCCATAAGTCTGCTCTTCCATAAAAATCAGTAAAAACACATGTAAATTTTTCAAACTCAACTTTTTAGGAACTCTGCAAATTAACCAAAGGCTCACAATAATGTGAGGAGCAACTTATTCAAGAAAAACTGCAAAACTTCACTAAGAATGGCAGTGTTTAGGGAATATTAACTTGGCCTACTCCCATCCCTCTCTTGTAAGTTCCATGTAACCTTGAAAACCAGTAGTCTTGCATATGCAGTAGCTGTAAAACCTGCAGTCAGGCTGCCATCACAGGGGGATTAAGGGGCCTTGACACTCCTCAAGTCCCATCACCAGGGCATTGTTGCTATTTGGTTTATCTCATGGCTTCCCAGAAAAAAATTTTTTAAATAACTTTTCAGAACGTTGTCATTATTTGACGTGACTTGAAGTTTACCTGCAGAAAAAGCCGCATACCTAGGGTGTTTGTCAAAAACAATATATGACAATTGTTTAAAAACACAGCTGCCTAAAGCCATGATACTAGTTGAACAAACAAGAACCTGACCCCAAAACATTTGAAAGGAAGATCTGAGTAATGAGATACTCACAGTTGACTTTGAGAAGCTCTGACATATTTCTGGAGATCTAGAAGGCCACACAAGTGTTCAGGGCTATGCATATGACCAGGAAACACCTGACAGGGTGCTAAGCTCTTTCTTCTGGTGGACCTTGAGACCCTGCACAAGCAGAAAGTAAAGGTTAAGGTAGACTTGCAAGCTGCCTTAGTGTTAAATGCATGGTCCAGCACGCACACGCAAAACCTTCAACAAAGACTAAAAGACTTATTGATTCAAGGCATTTAAGAAATCTCTATTCAATCGTTAACTGACTGAGTAGAGACTTCAATGGCCACAATCTACAGGGAATATAGACTTACAGAATAAATTTTGACCTTGGAATCCTTGTTTTTTTCTGAGAACGGGGTTTAACCAAGGACTTGTTACTTAAGACACTTGGTATTAAGACAGAGGTACTTCTACATGTATTGTGACTCCTAGTAAACATTTGCTCTGATTTGTAACAATTGCATAAAAAGGTTTATTTAGCATTATTTGTGGAATTGGGGACTTGGAGGAAATTTAGATATTTGTCTGAGGGAAATGGATAAATAAACTACGTGAAGGCATTCTACAGAAGTACTGTGCAGCAATTAGAAGCAACAAGCTAGATGGACATAGATAGTAAAATGGATGTGTCACAAATGGCCAAAAGGGCATGAAAAAAATAAAACAGGGCCTCCCTGGTGGCGCAGTGGTTGAGAGTCCGCCTGCCGATGCAGGGGATACGGGTTTGTGCCCCGATCTGGGAGGATCCCATATGCCGCGGAGCGGCTGGGCCCGTGAGCCATGGCCGCTGGGCCTGCACATCCGGAGCCTGTGCTCCGCAACGGGAGAGGCCACGACAGTGAGAGGCCCGCATACCGCAAAAAAAGAAAAAAATAAATAAATAAATAAAACAGATTGAGGATTGAAGGGTATAAGCCCTCACACATGCACAAAAATGAAAGCATTTATTTTGTAATAATTTACACAAATAAAAGATATACATAAAACACTGAAAGATGAGGCCTGTAGAGTAGAAGTGGCAAATGAGAATGGAAAAAAAATACAGGAGGATGTTCAGGGACCAATCAAGGTCATGAGTAATGACCTGAAATATCTGACTGACTCAACCTCTGTAATCAAGGAAGGAAAAAAGAAAGAAGGAAGAAAGAGGAGGGAAGGAAGGAAAGAAGAAAAGAAGGAAAGGAGGAAAGATAAATATTGAGAAAAGAATAAAAAAATTGAAAATACTGAAGGAAACCAAAAAGCCATGATGGGAAAAAAAAATCTACATTTGAGGTCATAAATCTTATAAAATTTTATAGAAAATCAAATCAAATCAGACTTAGAATACCCTGGGGATATGGGGTTTCTGGACATCTGGAAAGCTAGAGGCAAAGGTATGATCCATGGACACCTTGATGGTGGGGTTACCCTTTATCCTTGTCTGTTTCCCACCTCCTGTGGTAAGCATATGGCCTTCCTGGTGCTCAGTATGGTTCAAGAACAAGGGAAATCCCATGTGTTAAACTTTCCCTTGAATAGGAGTGTATAATTTTTACTGTAAACACTTTTGATAATGGTGATATAAGCCTGAATATAAAAGGGAATGGCCTAATGAGAATTCTAATTTTTGTTAACTCTGGCAAGATTTTTGTTAACTCTGGCAAGATTTTGCCTTCATAGAATACATGGAGTTGGGAAAGTTCATACCAAGTTAAACTTTATGTTAGTAAAATTTATCAATATTTTAAATGATAGGTTCTGCCTTCAAAAATTTTTTCTTATCTCAAGATTGTTAAAAACAGTTACAACATGTAAAAAAATTTAACATCTTATAGGTATTGCTGTACTGGTCAAGTTATTTACAAATTGTAGGGAGAAAATGTTATAAACCAGTATACACTAAAATATGGATTATATTTGCTCATTTAGTTGAGAGTTTGGCTACAAACGGGGTCACTAATTATTATGAGAGTGAGTTTTGGCCTTAGAATCACATGTACCCTTCTGAGAATGGGGTTTGACCCAGGCCTTATTCTTTAAGGAATTTTGTACTAGACAGAGGTCTTTCCTGTGTATACTATGTATCATGATTCAGGCCAACTGCTTTTCAAATAATTCACTCTCCTCTACCTCTCCACATAAATGAAAACTTTGAAATATTAAATCTTGTACCTACCCATTTTACCATAAGCAAAAACATAAAAATATAGACAAAGAGCTACAGTGACAATCAGCTAGGAAGATAAAAAGCTAAATGGAATTTTCAGTTTATTTTATGGGCAGGTATCATGTGCTCAGGAGCAAATAGAGGAAGACACAAATGAAAAAAGAAAGAAACTTTGTGGAGGAAGTAGGCTCTCAAGAAACTCACAAATGAAGGAAGAGACAGGGCTTAGTCAGAGAGATGTAACAGTGTTCTAAGTCAGGTGCATAGCAGAGATGTCTCTGGAAGAGTAATATGTTGAGTAAATCAAGATGGGGGTTAGCATACAGGCTAAGCTGGTGACTAGGAAGGGTAAAAAAAATTCAGTAAATGGAACAAGTTAGCCCTAAGCAGTCACCATAGACCACAGACAAAAGAAAAGTGTCAGGATCTTGAGAGGCTTTAGAAATGACTGGTTGGAGTGGACAATTTGGGCTGAAGCCCAGGTTGCTGGCTGTAAGGAATAAAAGGCCAAACAGTCCAGGAAAGAGAAGATTTAGTCAATAAATAGTAAGAAAAGAACTTACTAAGTGTTGAGAACCCCTGCAGCTTACTTATGTTTTCCAAAAGTCAGAGTTTGGTTCGATATTTTCTCACCAATATACATAGACATCTGTATCCTTGAGGAAGACTTTATTTCTTTGTAGTTAGCAAAATTACCATGGTGCCTACTAACAGTGCCATGCATTCATTATACTCAGTTGATGCAGTTTGAGTTCCAGAATGAATTTACCACATTTTACTAAATTTCCTGAGCTAAATGCTGAATACTTTCCTCAGGCCAAGCCTTCTTTAAGTATCATGAGATTGGACTAAAGTACTGTAAGCATTCTCAAAGCCGCAGTATCAGAGACTTCTCAGACCAAAAGAAACAAAAATTATTTTTTACACAAAAATATATATTCCAAGCTTCATCCCCATTCTTTGTTCTGCCTAGGTTTTTTACAGCTGCATCACCAAGCTATAGCATAATCGTTAATTCAGTGTGTGTTGGTAAACGCAAATACACTTCTGAATAATGCTATTACTTTTGAAGCATAGCTGCTCAGTAAATTCGGTGTGGAATGAAACAAGTATGCCCTCGGAGCTTCTAATTAAAAACACATACACATTATACACATACACACACACATTTATTTATATATGGGTAGGGAGGATTGATTGTGCCTCTTTTGGATCTAACTACTATGAGCTTAGTGAAATAAACCATAAAGAAGAAACTTTCAAAACCCATACTTAAGACTTTTTATGTTTCTGTTTCTGGATCTCAGGAGCTTGGAAGTCACCACTCTGTCCTAACAACAAATAGAAAGCTAAACAAACTGAAAAATCAACAGCTCTTCTTAAATACCTACGAGTGGAGAGGACACCAGGCAAAACATTGCCCCAAGACTGGAGAGAGAGACAGGCAAATAGAGTCATGGCTTACCAGATCAGAGGCTCATGAGCAGAAACTCCCATGGGAACAGGTGCCAGGGTAGGAAAACCTGAACTGTAATTGATGAATTGTTGGAGGCTCAGTGAGGACAACTCTGAGAATTAAAAACTTCAGGGGAATCTGGTCATGGGGGTGGGAGGCACACAATATTGTACGATTTACCTGCAGGAGCTTGACCAGGTTCTCATGTAAATACCAAAGAAAAAGATCTCCTCAGCCTTCAGGCAGGAGTAGGAGAAAAGGGACCATTTTGAAATATGCCACAGCACTCTGTTCTTCTTAACAAGGCCTGATCTCAGGGGAAACTAGTTAACCAGAGCCTAACCTGCTGGGGTATTATCAGAGCCTAATGACCTGGGGAAAGGAAATACCCAACTTCAACCCCCTCTAGCCATCCTGTCCCCCTTAAAGGAGGAGGAAAAAAATGAGAGATACTTTTGTAGTTCACTGAAAGACTGAGACAATTATAGGACTTTAGAACATTTCCTCATCCCCCACACCATACCACCACATTACTAAAGGCCTATTACAGCATTTCTTTTACCTGCTGCATCATGTCTGGCTATCAAAAAAATAAATAAATAAAAACAAAAATTACAAAGCATACCAAAAAGCAAAAAACACCATTTGAAGAGACAAAGCAAGCATCAGAACTGGACACAACAGTGATGTTGGAATTACCAGACCAGGAACTTAAAACAACAGTGTAAGGGATCTAATGGATAAAGGAGACAGCATGTAAGAAGAGATGGGTAATGTGAGCAGAGAGATGGAAATCCTAAGAACGAACCAAAAAGAAATGCTAGAGATCAAATACACTGTAACAGAAATGAAGACTACATTTAGGCTTATTAGTAGACTGGACATAATTGAGGAAAGAATCTCTGAGCTAGAGAATATAGCAATAGGATCCTTAAAGACTAAAAAACAAAAAACAAACCAGAATATTATATCCAAGGATCATGGAACAATTGCAAAAAGCGTAACATACACATAAAGGGAATACCAGAAGGAGAAGAAAGAAAGCAACAGAGAAATATTTTAAACACTAATGCCTGAGAATTTTCCAAAATTAATGTGAAACACCAAATCCAAGATCCAGGAAGCTCAGAGAACATCAAGCAGGATAAATACCTCCCAAAAAATGAAACCAAGGTATATCATTTTCAAATTACAGAAAATCAAAGCTAAAGAAAAATTCCTGAAAGAAACAAGAGGAAAAAAAACACCTTACTTACTCATACAGGAACAAAGGTAAGAATTACATTCAGCTTCTCAGAAATCATGCATACGAGAAGAGAGTGGAGTGAAATAATTAAATTTTTCAAAGAACAAACCAACCTAGAATTCTGAACCCTGTGAATTTATCCTTCAGAAGTGAAGGAGAAATAAAGACTTGCTCAAACAAATAAAAAATTGAATTTGTTGCCAATAAACCTGCCTTGCAATAAATGTTGAAAGAAGTTCTTTAGAGAGAAGGAAAAAATATATACTAGAAACACTGACCTACATAAAAAAAGGAAGAGCATTAAAGATGGAATAAGTAGAGGTAAAACAAAATCCACACTTAGACCTTGAGTAAAATGAGAAGTATGAGTGTGGGAATTACCCAACGATACTGAGAAGCAAGTTTGTCTACTTGGGTATCATGTAGATGTTAGGAGTAACCGTCATTTCCTAAGTTGTGGCAACAGTGTGGAAGGATGAGCATAAGCAAAGGAAGAGAGATGAGAAAGAAGCTATTTCTACAAAAACTGTCTACCCTTTCTGTAGTAATAGAAATTCTAACTGATCTTCCTGCTGCTACCTTTCTCCCAGTTCTACTTCATATACATTACCCATGCTGACTTGATCTACAGTCCATACACTTATAAAAAAGAGGAAATGTGGTAACATGAGAAGGCAAACAAGGAAGCTTGGTTCTCATCCATGCTCCATTTCTAACTTGGTCATTTACAAGAGACACAGGTTACTTTGCTTCTCTGGGCCCAAGTTTCTTCACCTATGAAGTGGGGGCAGTAAGTTAACCTAGATAATAGTCTCTGAAGACCCCTGTACCTCCAAGATTCTTTGTTCTGTTCTAATTAGGAGAAAGTCCAATGTTTATTAAAAAAAATTCTTAAAAAGTGTTTCTCTAGGGCTTCCCTGGTGGCGCAGTGGTTGAGAATCTGCCTGCTAATGCAGGGGACACAGGTTTGAGCCCTGGTCTGGGAGGATCCCACATGCCGCGGAGCAACTAGGCCCGTGAGCCACAACTACTGAGCCTGCGCGTCTGGAGCCTGTACCCCACAACAAGAGAGGCCGTGATAGTGAGAGGCCCGCGCACCGCGATGAAGAGCGGCCCCCACTTGCCACAACTGGAGAAAGCCCTCGCACAGAAACGAAGAACCAACACAGCAAAAATAAATAAATTAATTAATTTAAAAAAAAAGTGTTTCTCTACTAGAATTCTGGAATTGATTTCACAGATATTATGAAATATTTATGGGAGAGAAGAGTGTAGTAAAACAGATCTTTGTTCATATAGATTAATTGCAATCAAGATGCTTTGGTCTGATTAAGAGAATAAAACATCAAAAATCCCCTTATGAATTCAAATAGGAAGAGGAGAACAAATTATCTCAGGCTATCAGCATACTAAATTCCAGCCCCTGATATATTTCTTATTTAAATCAATTTTTTTTCTTCACCATAAAACTTTCAGACTTCTAAATAAAGATATGAAGAGTTTCCTGATTTTTTTCACTAGACGAGACTTCTCCATCTTCTCAGTTCCTGCTGGCCCTCACATCACTCTCATGGCCTGTATCACTTTCTACATTGCATTATAATTATATGAATACAAATGTGATCTTTCTTGGTAGACTATGGGCATCTTTTTCTTCTTATTTATCCCTGGTGGCACATTACCCAATGTCTTGCAAATAGAAAAGAGTCATTATGAATGAATGAATGAAGAAATGAGGAGAGGAAAGGAAGGAAGGAAGGAAGGAGGGAAGGAAAGAAGGGAGGGAGGGAGGGAGGGGAAGGGAAGGGAAGGGAAAGAGGAAGGAAGGGAGGAAACAATAAACACATATGTAGTAACGAATCAGACGGCATCTAGTTCCCTAAAAGAACTAATGACTTGTAACCATAGGAACAGTGCGAATAGTGAGGAGAACTGCAGCCAGTAGGATGCTCAGCTGATTAAAAAGATAGGACTTGAATTTTCTCCTTGGAGAAGAAATGATCAGGCACATGTTGAGCCTGGCCTGGCTTATTTAAGATGTTAGAATGCCTTGACATGCCTGATAACATCTCAGGGATAGGGGTTCTTATATTTAACAGTATTCAGTAGGCATCTCAACCCACCCTCTCTCCTTAGACTCCAGTCATGAATATCGCACCTCAATAGTTCTTATTATTTCCTCTCAACTCACCATCATTTCCCATCATTCTTCCTTAAAGACAGTGTTTAACCAGAGCAGGGCAAGATTTAGGCTTGATAAAAGCTGAACCTCCCCACCACTATATCCCTTGGTATCAGAATCTGCAAAAGTAAAACCTATTTAAACTAAAAACAAAGCAAAAACACCTTAAAATTGTAGTTTCTATTTCTCCAAACAAGTATTAGTGGAACTGTAAAGATCAGCAATGTGTTGTGCACAGGAAAGGAAGAAAATAATCTTAAGATTTAATTCTTAAAGACAAACCAACCTGTCATTTATGGATACAAACTAAATAATAGCAACTTTCATTGAAGAGAATAGGAAAGAAATACTAAAATGCAACACCTTCTTGCCCACCTCAGTCCTTGCCATGTGACTAGGAAAGAAAGAGAAACACTATTAACAATAAAATTCAAAGTTTACCTTGCACTAAAATCAACTCAAATTACTACGTTCTGCTTTGACCCCAGAACATATGGTATTATGTTCCATTAGAAACCATTAAATGATTCTTTTGTGGAAGAAAATTGCTATTCTAGGCTACAAACACTCTAAATGTGGCAACATCTCAGAGGACAGAACCACTATTTTGTACCCCAACTCCCCCTTGAGTCCTCCACACATTAGTTTTGGTTATCAAGCTGTCACAACAATGGGCAAGCTGGTATTCAATATAGACATCTCTAGACAAGCAAATTGAACCTCCAGTGAAATCCAAAGTACCTCTTGAAACTTAATGAACATATTACCCATTCGAGCAAATGAAAGCTTAAATTAGGTTGCTCCAGGATCTCAATGTTAAGTATGTGTACAATTCAATTACTCACCCCAACATTGTCCCCATAACATTTTTCATTCCACTCCCTTCTCAAAAAACCAAGCCCTAGGCAAATGAGGTAATGATGGAATGTTATGTGGGTTTTTAGTTGGAGCATTTAGTCAGCACATCAGAGGGAAAGATCAGAGGAGGTCAGAAGCAAGACTTCTTTGCTTTCTGAATGCAGCAGCTGCTTACAAGGGCTGGCTGGGACCTCAATGAAACTTGAACCAGTGGACAATAGGACTGAAGCTGAAAAGCCCAACCCCAAGATTTATGTCTGCAGCTCAGAGAATCACACTGTTGGACCCTGCTTCCTTTGCCATATATCAGCTCAACCTTGGTTCATGTCATCAGGCAAATTTTGTTCTATTCATTTTTGAAAGACCTCAGCAAGGGATCTTCCAGGCAGATTCAAGCAGACTGCTGGATTCAGGACAACAATAACACATGATACTAGAGACAAAAACAAAACCCCAGACCTCCAAAATCAAAAACATGAAAGCCAAGCGCATTTCTTTGGGTAAAATTATTTGGATAATGTCCTGGATTGGCTAGTCACTTACCAGTAGACACTAACCAAAAGTAAATCCAGCAATCTTCTTGAACTCTGAGGTGTCAATACTTGACCTTCACTCAGAGTGACTCAGCGTCACTTTTCAAAAATCCAAAGGGCTTTGTGTGGGGTCAAATACACTTATACATAAGTATTTGAGGAGACATAAAGACTGACAGTGGCCATCTGCAGGCATATAAGAAAGCACAGAACCTGGGTGACTGAACAAGTGAAACTTCCTTATTGAAAGCAGGATTAATCACAGGATGACTCAATATATAAAAGTATGGATGAAACCAAGTGGACACAACATAGAGAATAAAGAAGAAACCTGTGTTCTGATCCCAGATTTGTTACTGTGGTGAGATCATTAGAAGTCATTAATCTCTTTGGGCTCTAGTTTTTTATGTGTAAGAATAAAGAAGGTGAGCTATTAGTATTGATGTAGTTATGTTTTATGCCTCACCAGCTCCAGAAATGGAATTGACGTTGACAGAAGTTGGACTGGAAGATTGCTAAATTTACTTTTAGCCCTTATATGATTTTAATTTTAAAAAACTGAGAAAAAATAGTTCTGGAGACAAGACTTCTATAATGAGAAGTGAGATCTTCAGTCACCGAGCACATACCACCATAGCAAAATGTCTTGGGATACCAGTTAGGATGAGTTTGACGTCAAGAAATAGAAATCCTCAATGCAATTTATTAAATAGGAAGGGAATGGTTTCTCTCACACTGGAATGGTTTCTCTCTCTCTCAGATTTTCAGAAGTCATGCCACTAAAAAATGTTCTCCAAGACCCAAGTTCTTGACATTCTGCCACACTGTCACCTTCAGCAAATGGGCCTTTTCTCCCACTAGCTCTTCTTATGCTTACCAGGTGGCTGCAGCAGCTCTAGGAACTATGTCCTCACGACCACGTGCAGCAGGAAAAGAGGAGCCATGTATTCCCTATTTTGTGTGTCTCATACCAGCTAGGAAAACAATTCCCAGTAATTCCCAGCAGATTTCCACCAAAGTCTCAGGGTTTTTACATATGCCTTTGCCCACACCAACCATTTGAAAGTAAAAAAGAGGACCACCAAATTTGACCTAGTATCAGTACGATCATAGCTTCATGCCTTGGCCTTGGAAATGTGGCTGGTTGCCCCTGAAGGACACGGCTGTGGGAAAATGGGGGCTATTAGCAAAGAATTGGGGAATGGCTTTTGAGAGGGAACCAAAACTGCTACAGGGAAGGTCTCCAAACCATCATAATAATGCCTTATTTTAAAGGAATTAGCGAGATCAATGATCCATTATTATAAAATTGGATACTGCTCAAATTCACCACTTATCTAAGAAGGATGTGCTTCACAAATTAAGTATAATCAGAAGGAGGATTGCTGCCTCTTAACAGTCTCTGATGGATCAGTAGGAAAAAATTTTAAAATAACATAATAGATGTCAACTTGATCTTTCCTACATAACCCTCTTGCATCTTATTGGAACAGAGCCATGAATAGAATGGAAGAGAGGAGATTAAGTAACACAGACTAGAGCTAAAGGAGTCCTGAATCAAGGCAGATACAGAGAGAATAATAAAGAGGAGGAGGATTCAAAACATGGGCAGCAGGCAGAAGTGGAAGCTGCTAGGGAGAGACTGGATGTGATGGTAAAAGAGGAAGGGGTCTTTAAGGCAGTGGACAAGGAGAAAGAAAAGGAAAAAAGAGAAGAAAAGAAGAACATCAACATTTCCAGGGGAGGAATGAGAGAAGATAATAAATCCAAGTTTGTGGACTGTTAAATTTGAGGCTGTTTGAGTCTGTGTTTGGAGTTCAGGTCAGATGTACCTTTAGACCAAGCATCTTTCTATAGGAACAGAGTAAGAGAAGAGAAGAATGGGTAAGAACAAAACTCTGAGGAAGACGTACACTGAAGCAATGAACAGAGGAAGAGAACTGTTCAGAGAGAGATACAGGAACTAGAAGAGAAATATGTCATGAAAGTTAAGGAGATAAATCTTTAAAGAAAAAGAGTAGCATATACGAATTAAAACATGGCTCCAAAGTCATCAACTGATTTTAGCCATAAAAAAATAGTTTAATGGGATCTGGCATTATAGATGTGGAAGTAAGACCTCAGTGGCTTCAGGAGTGAATAATATAAGGGAATGAGGACTAGATATGGAGTGGCCAGAGGGAGTCAGAATTAAAGGAGGACATTTTGAGGATGGACAGAACCAAGCATATATATAGGCTGAACCCAAGGAGGAGCCTTAGAGAGAAAGAGGTCTAAAGACCCCAGGAGAGGAAGTAATGATCACATTTCATAATATAGGAAACATTTTTAAAAGTCACTTCTAACAGACATTAATTCATTCAACAAATTCTGTTTGAGTCCCTATTATCTCAACACTGGGATACAGCAGGGAATAAGCAATAAACAGTAATTTACTAGTAAAAGATCATAGTGACTCAAATTCATTCAAATAAGAAGCCGACAATACAAATCTTTTATTTACAGTTCTAAAACTTGTGGATCTTGCTAGGAAAATGTGGTAAAGCATAAGCATTGTCTCACTGGAGAAGCCCACAGAATGAAAATATATTCATGTAGCTGTTTTGAATACCTGTTCACAGTACAGGTCTTTGAGGCACAAGCATCTCTAGTGGCCTCCTTCCTGAGGGCAGTGGAACACTGGGTCCACTTAGACCAAGCAGAGGGGCTTCCTTAAGACTAGGAAATCTGAATTGGACTAGACAGTCTGATCCTGTGACGGTTATTCTTGTTCAGAAAGGCAGAGCAGGGTCTTCGTGGTAGCAGTTACAAAGCCAATGGCAAAAACTAAACCCAGTGGTCAGGCCTCCAATGCTTCCTTAGTCAAGTGGGGGTGTCATCCACTTGACTAACAACCTCAGACCAAGAAACCTTAGGAGACCTTGTAACAATTGATGCCACCAGCTCTCACTCTTGTCTTCCTCAGGTCCATCCTAAAGGCAGCAACACAAGCCCCTCTAAGGAACTATACTCCTTATTCTAAGCCCCTGCTATTCTGACCATGCTCCCCTCCTCCCTCCTCCGTGACTTGACAGCCTCAGCGTCTTTTCTCAAGGACTTCTCCTCTCCCCCAAATCCTCCCATACCAGTGTGTCACTTCTCTAAACCCAGGGTTATTCACTGCCCTGTTCCCACCCCAGGCATTTGCCCTCACCATTGCTTATGCTCAGAACACTTTGCCCTGAGAAAGCCTCAGGGCTCACTCCTCACTTCATTGAGGTCTGTTCTAATATCTTCTTATCAGAAAGGAATTTCCTGATCTTTCTGTGAAAAATAGCAACCCAGTTGGTCTCCATCACCTGCCAGATTATTTTCTTCATAGCACTTTTCACTACTTATCACATCTATTTGTTTTCTATCCCTCTCCTTCATCCCAGCATCAGAATATCCATTCTATAAAGGCAGGGATGTTTTTTGTTCACTGCTATATCTTTAGGGCCTGTACTGGAGCCTGACACATTAGCAGCTGCTCAAGAATTATGTATCAGATGATGCCACCACACCCCATGACATCACTAACACTTCCATGGGGCTCATTCTTCCTCTTCTTCAACATCATTTCCTTCAGGATGATTTGCCTGCCCTTTTCACTTTTACCTGCCTCCAAATCCAGGCTCAGTCAATGACCTCTTCATCCAAAGCACCTGGTCACTGAGTAAAGAAACAGCACAACTTTCAAAATGTACTATGACTCACAAAACAGGTGATCTGGACCAAAACAAAATTTCAAGACAAACTAAGCTGGACATGTTTTAACATCAGCCCATTCAGATTCATATTTTATAAGACACCAGACCAACTGATTTAAAAGTAAGTCCAAAACACGGGCTTCCCTGGTGGCACAGTGGTTGAGAATCTGCCTGCTAGTGCAGGAGACATGGGTTTGAGCCCTGGGTCGGGAAGATCCCACATGCCATGGAGCAACTAAGCCTGTGCGCCACAACTACTGAGCCTGCGCTCTAGAGCCCGCGAGCCACAACTACTGAGCCTGCACGCCTAGAGCCCTTGCTCTGCAACAAGAGAGGCTGCCACAATGAAGCCCACGCACCACAGCGAGGAGTAGCCCCCACTCGCTGCAACTGGAGAAAGCCTGTGCACAGCAACGAAGACCCAATGCAGGCAAGAATAAATAAATTAACTTAAAAAAAAGTAAGTCCAAAATAAACACTACCAAAATGGAAATCCACTCTAAAACTTTTTTCCTCCAAAAATCAATGGGAATACTGGCAAAATGATCACAGTCAACTTCTTTAGAACCCTGGAAATTAACCGAAGCCCTGCAAAAACTCCAAGAAGCATTTATTCACGAAAAACGTTTGAATTTCAGTAAGAACAAGAAGCTTTGTGACTCCCTACCCCTTTCCTCAGCTCTGTGTTAGTTTGAAAATCAACAGCTAGGAAAATCACAACCACACAAGCTAGGAAAGCCGTCAGCCTAGCAGATGCTGGCCGATCACCTGCACCAGGTGAATTATAGAAGGTAGGACCACTCAGTGGTCCAGCAACTCACCTAGTTTGCAAATTTCAAAGAATCTCTGCCAGATCTCACTTTCTAATTTCTGCCTTAAAGCCACCTATGACAAATGCAAGTACTCATACCCCTCTCCCACCACCACCAGTTCAGTAAAAAATATTATTCCAACTTCCCCTTTTGTAGACATCACTGGGACTCAGTCAACGTAGTGCTCTCCTAGTTCATCAAGTCCAATAAACCAAGCTTTGCATGAACAATGGGCTTCCCTGTTGGTCTTTGACAGAGCCTTGGACTTCACCCTACTAGATATTATTTTCTTGTCTCTCATTCTCATCAGCCTGTCAGTCAGGGGGTACTCTTCTATCTCTACATCACCACGTGGAGCACAAATCCTGGAATATAGTAGACACTAAGGAAATGCTTACTAAATGACTGAGTTTATTCAAGACTGAAAGTTGGGAGATTTAAAATGTAGCATCTGGAGTTTAGTTTGCATTTTGTTTCAACAAGAAATTAAATACCTTAGCCCACATGTCTTTGCCTACTCAGTGAAAGAACAGAAGCAAAGGCAAAGAACACAGAAACAGAACAAAATGCCAAAAATGTTCGCTTGGAAGAATACAGAGCAGCATGCCAACAGGACAGACCTGAGCCCTGCTGCATGGTATTGGGCAGAGATCACATCAAATCCTCTTGCAGACGTTGGGTCACAGGGTTCACCTCATTCACCCCAATGACACTGCACACACTGAACATGTGCTAAATTTGACACACTTATGATGTCTGTTTCTTGGGAGGCAAACATTATAGATGTGACCAAGTTAACAGAGAAGAGAGCAACTGGAATGCCTTCTCTCACCACTCCTCTTTTTTTTTTTTTTTATTCACCTCATTCACCCCAATGACACTGCACACACTGAACATGTGCTAAATTTGACACACTTATGATGTCTGTTTCTTGGGAGGCAAACATTATAGATGTGACCAAGTTAACAGAGAAGAGAGCAACTGGAATGCCTTCTCTCACCACTCCTCTTTTTTTTTTTTTTTTTAATGCAGACGTTATGGTCTATCTTTCATTTTCACCCTTTTTATAGAGACATGGGTAAGAAATGCATTTCTCTATCCAAGACAAACAACAGTGTAGTGATGAACAGAGCTGACATTAACCGTTAGGGTTGGGAGTCAGTAGGCAGTGACAGAGACATTACAGATGCCGACATGCCACTTCTAATGGGACACAGGTGCCATCCAGATCTGGTGCCACCATCCCTCCCTGGTTCCTAAGAGAATCCAAACAACATACAAAACAGAAATAGACCCACAGACATGGAAAACAAACTTATGGTTACCAAAGAGAAAAGGAAGGAGGGATAAATTAGGAGTTTGGGATTCAAATATACACACTGCTATATATAAAATAGATAATCAGCAAGGACCTACTGTATAGCACATGGAACTATACTCAATATTTTGTAATAACCTATAATGGAAAAGAATCTGAAAAAGAATAGATACATAGATACATATATACATAGATAGATAACTGAATCACTTTGCTGTACACCTGAAACTAACACGATTGTAAATCAACTACACTTCAATTAAAGATTTAAAAACAAATAAGCAACAAGGATAATTGTACAGTACAGAGAAATATAGTTATTATTTTGTAATAACTTTAAGTGGAGTATAATCTATTACTGAATCACTATCTCATACATCTGAAACTAATATTGTAAATCAACTAGACTTCAATAAAATAAAATAAAATAAACAGCATATATTGTTATATGGGCTTTCCTAATATTCAGATTTTATCTTAAATTTGATGGAGGAAGGGGAAAAAGAAATTAAGGAACGGGTGGAGAAAGCAAAGGGAAGAAAGGAGCATCATGAATACCAAATAAAATGAATAAAATGTGTCTGTGGACCACCAGTTCCCACCCTTGCTCTAGTCTACCTACTGTTCTCACAGACATGGAAATTCACACTAAGAGAAGAAACATGACTGGTCAGTATCAGGAACGAGAACCCAGGTTGCTTTCCTCTTAGGCATCTCCTTTTAATACATCTTCCTAGTCTTGTTTTCACATAACCATAATCCCAGTCACGCAAACATTTTCTTTTGGCTCTTTGTAACCCATCTCCAGAAAGGCAGCATGCTCACAGGGTAATGCCACTCTCTGATACTTAAGGAAAGAAGAGCAAAAGTGGGAAATATATTTCTCTCCATGTGAAAGTACTCAATGAATGTTCAGCTCCTAACAGATCTACTTCCTGAATCTTTTACAATATGACCCAAGGGGCTAGAGAGTGCTCCTAGTAAACAGTTTTTATTACCCTATCTTACCATCAAGCTCAGTCTGGCACAGTAATTTTCTTCTGAGCCTCTCACAGCATTTTTGAAATTTCCATCTCATGTGCTCACTAAGCAAGCTTGCACAGGAAAATATTAGTCATGCTGAGGAAAGTGAGGAGCGGATACTAGAAAACTTTAGACCAGGTAGACAGGAATGAGAGCATAGAGGGAAAAAAAACCCAAAAAAACAGAAACAAACTCAGTGCATCAGGCCTCCTCTCCTTTTTTTGTTTTCCTGCAAAAGCTTATTCATCAAGCTGCTTCTGAATACCTGTCTCCCAAGCTGTCTCTAAATAGGGATTATTTCAGCAGGGAGTTTAATTTCACAAACTCTTTCTGAAATTGCATAATCTCTTAATTTCATAGCTCTTTCTGACACTATCTAATAACTGCTTATTCTTTTCAGTAGCTGGGTCCTTTTTGATCCTAAATTAACTTAAAAGAATTTAGGAGGGGTTGTAATTTTATGTCTGACAGGAAAACAGGCTAATTAGTACATGGAAGGTACCAAGCTAGAGCTAAAATGTTCTGACCAGGGCTTGTATAAATAGAGATGAACCCCTCTTCCCAATACATTTTTTTTATTTCTCTATTAGTGGATCAGACAACCATCACTGGATCATGACTAACTACTAAATATTTCTCATTATTAGTTAGAGTCATCTGGGGGAGTGTTATGTAATTTCCTAGGTCTTACCCTAGACCCCATGGATTAGCATTCTCCAAGAGTAGATCTTGAAACACTCCATCAATTTTGAATGAAGTCATGGTTAAGGAGGTGGCTGCCCCCATAGACTTGTCTTCCAGTTTTTCTACAGAATGCTGAGCAAGTCATTTAACCCCTTTGCACATTTACAGACTGGTTATGAAGTAGGTATCACCCACCTCTACTCACCAGCATGGTATAAGGTTAAATGAATAGCTATCAAGTGTTACATACTTATCAACATGCACAACTGTAATTTCACATGACACTGAAAGTATCTTTCCATGATTGCTATTTGAGCAATAAGCTTTGATAATTAACCGTAAGATTATCAAAAGAGGTAGAATTTAATATTCTGGAACATTTGACTAAACATACAGGGTTCAAAACAAGAAATGAAAGATAGTTGACTGAGGACAAGTAAATTAAAGCTGAAAACAAAAAATGTTGCTGCTTTTGATTTGAAAAATTGAATTAATTTGTAAATTAAATTTAATTGTATTTTTGTTTGTTTGTTTGTTTGTTTGTTTTTTGCGGTACGCGGGCCTCTCACTGTTGTGGCCTCTCGGGCTGCGGAGCACAGGCTCCAGACGCACAGGCCCAGTGGCCATGGCTCACGGGACCAGCCGCTCCGCGGCATGTGGGATCTTCCCGGACCAGGGCACGAACCCATGTCCCCTGCATCGGCAGGCGGACTCTCAACCACTGCGCCACCAGGGAAGCCCCTAATTGTATTTTTTAAATTTAATTTTAAAAGTAGACTTATCCTGAAAGAAATATGAGCAGAGAGCAAATTGTCCTTACCCTATTTCAAGCTTCTATTTTTCTAACCTTATCTAGGCTCTCCCTAGTGTAGCAGTTTCACATCATTTCCATAAATTGGTCATCTGAACCAGTTCCCATTTTCCAGTCTTCATATATTGTACCTTCATGGACTTCCTAGTAGAGCATTCCTCTGTATTACAGTTACTTGTCCTGGGAGATTATCTTAATTACTATTTTTTTAATTGAAATATAGTTGATTTACAATGTTGTGTTAGTTTATGGTGTACAGCAAAGTGATTCAGATACACACACACACACACACACACACACATATGTCGGATTCTTTTCCATTGTAAGTTATTGTAAGTTACAAGGTATTAAATATAGTTCCCTGTGCTATACAGTAGGTCCTTGTTGTTTACTGGTTCTTCATAATATTACATCTGGTAAATCTATTTCAAGCATTTCAGATAGACTCTCATGAAAGGACAGAGTGATACCTTTCAAGAGTTTTAATGTGACATCCACGGATAACATCTATCAGTTCAATCAGTTGGTAATATATCTGTATTGATTACATACTAAATGTCAGTCATTACCTTGACAATGGAAATAGTCAAGAACAAGGACACCAAGTTCCCTGCTCTCATAGACCTCTCATGTTAGTAGAGGTAGGTGACACACTAACAAAATGAATAGTTAAAGAGCCCTATGCAGATAATTAAAATAGGATAATTTAAAAGAGAGAGTGGGTGCTACTACTGTTCAGGTGAGTAGAGAAGATCTCTCTGAGGAGGTAATATTTAAGCCAAGGCTTAAGTGAAAGGAGGAAAATCTAGCATATCGGAGAAAAAAAAAAAAAAAAAAACTGCAGGGTAGAAGGACCGGGCCAGTGTAAAGCTTTGATGGCTGAAATGAGCTTTGCACAGTTCAGGAAGAGAAAGAATGTTGGTATGTCCAGATCAAGATGGGGCCAGAGAAGTGGGCAGCTTCTCAAACCAGAATAAATATATATTTTGGATATAAAGAATAACTGTGTGACAATTCATGAAATCTGAATAAGATTTGTTGATAACAGTACTGTATTAATGGTAATGCTTTCAGTTATGATCACTGGACTATGTTTATGTAAGAGATAGTCCTTATGTTTAGAAAACACACACGTGTTTAGGAGTACAGGCACATTGACTACAGTTTCCTCTCAAAAGTTCAAATTATGTACACGCACACACACACACACACACACACACTTAACATTAAAGGAATCTGGGTGAAGGATATACTGGAATTCTTTTCATTCATTTGAGAACTTTTTGAGTAGTCCAAAATTGTCCCCAAATTAAAAGTTTAAACATACTTAGAGAAAAAAGTGGCAATGTAACACATATCTATTAGATTGGTTAAAACCAAAAAGACTGAAAGTACCAAGTGTGGTCAAGGAGGTGAGATAATTGGAACTCCTTTTTTTTTTTTTTTTTTTTCTTTTTGCGGTATGCGGGCCTCTCACTGTTGTGGCCTCTCCCGTTGCGGAGCACAGGCTCCGGATGCGCAGGCCCAGCGGCCATGGCTCACGGGCCCAGCCGCTCCGCGGCATATGGGATCCTCCCAGACCGGGGCACGAACCCGTATCCCCTGCATCGGCAGGCGGACTCTTAACCACTGCGCCACCAGGGAGGCCCTGGAACTCCTTTTTGAGAAGCTCTTTGGTAATATATATGAAAGCTCAGTATATACGCCTATATGCCTATCCTATGATCTAACAATTGTACTTCTAGGTATATACACAGCAGAAAAGGTCATATCTATTCACTAAAATACATGGATAAGAATAATCTAAGCAGCACTATTACTATTCATAATAGTCCCTAAATGGAAACAGCCCAAACATCTCTCAATGTGGAAATGGAGAAATTAATCAAAATATATTCATATAATAGTCATACAATGAGTGACTTAGAACTACACACAACAATATAAGTGGATCTCATAAACATAATGTTGAATGGAAGATATTAGAAACAAAATAACACATACAACATGATTCTGTTAATATAAAGTTCAAAAACAAGAAAAGTACCCCATCAGTAGAGTAGGAAGGGACACAAAGGATCTTGTAATTGTGCACTTCTTTGTCTGGATGCTGGTTACCTGCATGTGCTCAGTTTGTGAAAATTCATTAAGCTGCACACTTATGCAAACTTATAATACTGAAGTGTAAGAAGTTAATGAGGACATCCATAAGCAAAATTAAACTTAAAACCAAACTTCACTTTATATAAAAATTAACTGAAAACGAATAACAGACTTAAATGTAAAGCTATAAACTTTTACAGAGCAACAGGAGAAAGTCTTCAGGACGTGGGGACTAGGAAAATATTATTAGACTTGACACCTAAAGCATGATCCATAAAAGGAAAAATTGCTAAGTTGAATCTCATCAAAATTTAAAAGTTGCTCTGCAAAGAGAATGGAAGGAGTGTGAGAAAATATTTGCAAACCACATATCCAAAAAAGGACTTGTATGTAGAATATATAAAGGACTCTCAGAACTCAATGCCAAAGACCAATTAATCCAATTAGAAGAAGGTTAAATATATGAATAGACATTTCATTGAAGAAGGAGTATAGATGACAAACAAGCACATGAAGAGATGTTCAAAATCATTAGCCATTAGAGAAATGCAAATTAAAACCCAAATGAGATATCACTATACATCTAATAAAATGGCTGAAATAAAATTTAGTACTAACACCAAATGCTAGCAAGGATGTGAAGAAACTGAATTATTCATACATCACTGGTGGGAATGTAAAATGTCATAGCCACTGTAGAATAGGACATAGCAGTTTCTTTACAAAAGTAAAATATGCCTTAGCCATAGATCCAGTAACTGCACTTCTGGGAATTTATACCAGAGAAACAATTACATATGATCACAAAATATCCTGTACACAAATGCTACTAAAATCTTTATTCATAATAGCCTCAAACCAGAAACCACTCAGATGTCCTTCAATGGGTTAAACAAACAGTGGTATGTACATACCATGGAATACTAATCAAAAAGATATATATATATATATAACAAAATACTGATAAACACGACTAGTATGAATTACTAGGGAGTAATGTTGAGTGAATGAAAAAAGCCAATTTCAAAATGTTATACACTGTGATTCCATTTAAATAACACTCTTAAAATAACAAAATAACAGAAATGGAGGACAGAGTCGTGGTTACAAGCAGTTAAAAAAACAAACCCAAAAGCATGTAGTGTAGGGGGAAATTCTCTTTTAAAAAAGAATTTTGAAGTAGATTAATAAAATTTCTATCAGTTAAACCAGAAGAATTTGTCTAGTTTTGAAGGAAAATGGGTTTAATCCTAGAATTTCATGCCAAGTAAAACATTATTCAGTTTTGAGAACAAAATAAAGACTTTCACATATACAAAGAAGAAAAAAAAACTTACTAGCAGAGAATCTCTCAAAGTTCTTAGAATGTAAAATTTTTGCTTTGTATATGTGAGCAAGATTTTACCTGCATGATTGGTTGATACTGTAGTAATTGTCTAGTCACTAGTACAATTAATAGAAGGGAAACAAATAATGAATTTAAAAGGATGAACATAGTTGAAAAAAGCTATAGTCATTATTGTTTAGCCTACAGGGTTTATTTGTAAACAAGAACAACCATACTCTGAAGCAAAAATTCCAAAGAATATTAAGATGGTAGATTAACTGGAGGTGAGAGAAGGGGATGAAGAGGGAGTTAGGAGACATACAAGAATGCTGAAATCTTGACTTAACTGGAGGAAAAAAACATTCTAGATGTTGATAGAAAATATAAGTTTATTTGTGTGCTCTTATAACACTCAAATGTATATTTCATCAGAGTACAATCCTTATACAATTGCTATAGAATATCATGACCCAGAATTGCATCTGACACTTAAGGTTTGTTGAATACATGATGAGTGAATATGTAAGTGAACATATAAATGAATAAGTTTATTTCGGGGTTACACTTAATAGGTTGAAATTATTTCAAACATCAGTAATCAAAATAAATGCCAGTGGGTTTAAATATTCACTATATACCTTATATGTAACAGTCAAGTGACTTCCATGTATCAGTCATTTTTTTAGCACTTTATAAGTACATTATTTAATTTAATCCTCACAACTTATGAAGTACTCTATAAAGTATATTACACTACTCTATAAGTATATTAGATAGGAGTGCTCTATATTAGTACTTTAGACATGAAGAAACTGAGGCTCAAAAAATTTAAGTAATTTGCACAAGATTTTATAGCTATCAAGGAAAAAGAGTGAAAATGCAAATCTGGGAAATCTAACTTCAGAGCACATGTTCTAGACAAAGAGATATTCTAATCACTAAGATTGAGTTAACATATTAAAAGATTTAACAATCATTAATTTTTCTATGCTTAACAACAGATCTGAAATAGAGAGAGGAAATTAAGACTTAAAAAATACCAGAGAATGTGACAAATCTAAAGATCTTGTTCAGAAATCCCTATCAAGAAAAAAATCAAGACAATAGACTTCAGTAAGAAAATTTAGAAGCTTGGTATTTTAAAGATTTGGTAGAGTGTTCTTGAAACTCTCTGAAGCTGGTACATTTTTAGGTGGGTAGAAATTTGACTAACTTTCCCATATATTTTAGGGTTGTCAGCACGTGATTCACTAGAAGGGCAACATTCAACAGTCCACTAGTATTAACCAAAGGACACAGCATGTAGTTGTTCTCATAGCTGAGACTTATTACAGTAAAAGGATATCACCAAGGAAAAGAGGCATGGGTGAAGTCTAGAAAAATCCATACGCAAGCTTCCTTATGTTCTCTTCTTCCTGGGAGGGGACACTCAGAAGAACAGAACGTGCTCCTTCCTCCAGCAATGAAAAATGCAGTCACATGTGCAATGTTTATGTCTAGTGAAGCCCATTAGAGACTCAGGACCAAGGTTTTCATGGGGGTGCTACTCACATATCTTCTTTCTAGCACATTCCAAAATTTCAAATTCCCAGATGGAAAGCAGGTATTCAGCATAAATCAGAGTGATTTCATAGTCTAAAGCACAGTGAGCTACCTTTAATAGTGCGGAGGATGGGTCAAGTGCCAAGATCTGAGATGCCAGCCAAGAGCCAGCCTGTAAGTAGGTCCTTCTGAAGAGAGCAGCTTCAGCCCTGCTATGTTAACTCTTTTCTGCACATTGGTCTGCTTAGTTTTCTATTTTATTTTTTAACATCTTTATTGGAGTATAATTGCTTTACAGTGCTGTGTTAGTTTCTGCTGTATAACAAAATGAATCAGCTATATGCATATGTATATCTCCATATCCCCTCCCTCTTACATCTCCCTCCCACCCTCTCTATCCCACCCCTCTAGATAGTAGCAAAACACCGAGCTGATCTCCCTGTGCTATGCAGCTGCTTCCAACCAGCTATTTTCTATATGGTAGTGTATATATGTCCATGCCACTCTCTCACTTTGTCACAGCTTACGCTTCCCCCTCCCCATATCCTCAAGTCCATTCTCTAGTAGGTCTCTGCCTTTATTCCCGTCGTACCCTGAGGTTCTTCACAACTTTTTTTTTTTCTTCCTTAGATTCCAGATATATGTGTTAACATATGGTATTTGTTTTTTTTTTTTTTTTTTTCCTTTTTGCGTTATGTGTGCCTCTCACTGTTGTGGCCTCTCCCGTTGCGGAGCACAGGCTCCGGATGCGCAGGCCCAGCGGCCATGGCTCACGGGCCCAGCCGCTCCGCGGCATATGGGATCCTCCCAGACCGGGGCACGAACCCGTATCCCCTGCATCGGCAGGCGGACTCTCAACCACTGCGCCACCAGGGAGGCCCTGGTATTTGTTTTTCTTTCTGACTTACTTCACTCTGTATGACAGACTCTAGGTCCATCCATCTCACTACAAACAACTCAATTTCATTTCTTTTCACGGCTGAGTAACATTCCATTGTATGTATATGCCACATCTTCTTTATCCATTCATCTGTTGATGGACACTTAGGTTGCTTCCATGTCCTGGCTATTGTAAATATGTCTGCAATGAACATTATGGTACATGGCCCTTTTTGAATTATGGTTTGCTCAGGGTATATGTCCAGTAGTGGGATTTTAATTTTTTTAAGGAACCTCCATACTGTTCTCCATAGTGGCTGTACCAATTTACATTCCCACCAACAGTGCAGGAGGGTTCCCTTTTCTCCACACCCTCTCCAGCATTTATTGTTTGTAGATTTTCTGATGATGGCCATTCTGACCAGTGTGAGGTGATACTTCACTGTAGTCTTGATTTGCATTTGTCTAATGATTAACGATGTTGAGCATCTTTTCATGTATTTGTTCACAATCTGTATGTCTTCTTTAGAGAAATGTCTATTTAGGTCTTCTGCCCATTTTTTTGATTGGGTTGTTTGGTTTTTTTGATATTGAGCTGCATGAGCTGCTTGTATATTTTGGAGATTAATCCTTTGTCAGTTGCTTCATTTGCAAATATTTTCTCCCATTCTGAGGGTTGTCTTTTCATCTTCTTTATGGTTTCCTTTGCTGTGCAAAGCTTTTAAGTCTCATTAGGTTCCATTTGTTTATTTTGTTTTTATTTCCATTTCTCTAGGAGGTGGGTCACAAAAGGATCTTGCTGTGATTTACATTATATAGTGTTCTGCCTATGTTTTCCTCTAAGAGTTTGATAGTGTCTGGCCTTACATTTAGGTCTTTAATCCATTTTGAGTTTATTTTTGTGTATGGTGTTAGGGAGTGTTCTAATTTCATTCTTTTACATGCAGCTGTCCAGTTTTCCCAGCACCACTTATTGAAGAGGCTGTCTTTTCTCCGTTGTATATTCTTGCCTCCTTTATCAAAGGGTGATCATATGTATGTGGGTTTATCTCTGGGCTTTCTATCCTGTTGCATTGATCTATATTTCTGTTTTTATTCCAGTACCATACTGTCTTGATTACTGTAGCTTTGTAGTATAGGCTGAAGTGCAGGAGGCTGATTCCACCAGCTCCGTTTTTCTTTCTCAAGATTGTTTTGGCTATTCAGGGTCTTTTGTGTTTCCATACAAATTGTGAAATTTTTGTTCTAGTTCTGTGAAAAATGCCATTGGTAGTTTGATAGGGATTGCATTGAATCTGTAGTTTGCTTTCGGTAGTATAGCCATTTTCACAATGTTGATTCTTCCTATCCAAGAACAAAGTATATCTCTCCATCTTTTCATATCATCTTTAATTTCTTTCATCAGTGTCTTATAGTTTTCTGCATACAGGTCTTTTGTCTCCTTAGGTAGGTTTATTCCTAGATATTTTATTCTTTTAGTTGCAGTGGTAAATGGGAGTGTTTTCTTAATTTCACTTTCAGATTTTTCATCATTAGTGTATAGGAATGCAAGAGATTTCTGTGCATTAATTTTGTATCCTGCTACTTTACCAAATTCACTGATTAGCTCTAGTAGTTTTCTGGTAGCATCTTTAGGGTTCTCTATGTATAGTACCATGTCATCTGCAAACAGTGACAGTTTTTCTTCTTTTCCGATTTGGATTATTTTTATTTCTTTTTCTTCTCTGATTGCTGTGGCTAAAACTTCCAAAACTATGTTGAATAATAGTGGTGAGAATAGGCAACCTTGTCTTGTTCCTGATCTTAGTGAAAATGGTTTCAGTTTTTCACCATTGAGAATGATGTTGGCTGTAGGTTTGTCATATATGACCTTTATTATGTTGAGGTAAGTTCCCTGTATGCCTACTTTCTGGAAAGTTTTTATCATAAATGGATGTTGAATTTTGTCAAATGCTTTTTCTGCAACTACTGAGATGATCATATGGTTTTTATCCTTCAGTTTGTTAATATGGTGCATCACATTAATTGATTTGCATATACTGAAGAATCCTTGCATTCCTGGGATAAACCCCACTTGGTCATGGTCTATGATCTTTTTAATGTGCTGTGGGATTCTGTTTGTGAGTATTTTGTTGAGTATTTTTGCATCTATGTTCATCAGAGATATTGGCCTATAGTTTTCTTTTATTGTGATATCTTTGTGTGGTTTTGGTATCAGGGTGATGGTGGCCTCGTAGAATGAGTTTGGGAGTGTTCCTCCCTCTGCTATATTTTGGAAGTGTTTGAGAAGGACAGGTGTTAGCTCTTCTCTAAATGTTTGATAGAATTGGCCTGTAAAGCCATCTGGTCCTGGGCTTTTGTTTGTTGGAAGATTTTTCATCACAGTCTCAATTTCAGTGCCTGTGATTGCTCTGTTTATATTTTCTACTTCTTCCTGGTTCAGTCTCGGAAGGTTGTGCTTTCCTAAGAATTTGTCCATTTCTTCCAGGTTGTCCATTTTATTGGCATATAGTTGTTTGTAGCAATCTCTCATGATCCTTTGTATTTCTGCAATGTCAGTTGTTACTTCTCCTTTTTCATTTCTAATTCTGTTGATTTGAGTCTTCTTCCTTTTTTTCTTGATGAGTCTGACTAATTGTTTATCAATTTTGTTTATCTTGTCAAAGAACCGTCTTTTAGTTTTATTGATCTTTGCTATCATTTCCTTCATTTCTTTTTCATTTATTTCTGATCTGGTCTTTATGATTTATTTCCTTCTGCTAACTTTGGGGTCCTTTTGTTCTTCTACTCTGACTGCTTTAGGTGTAAGGTTAGGTGGTTTGTTTGAGGTTTTCTTCCCAACATGGTTCCTGGTGCCTAAGTGGACAGGGAAAGCACTGGCCCCATTCCCTTCTGTTCCTTCATGCCCCTCTCCCAGTGTCTCCCCCCAGGGTCTCCCCTGTCGCCGCTGGACCCCTAACTGTGGGTGGGTCCCGCTGCAGGTAGGAATTCCTTCCCTCCCCCAGCCACCCTTCAGGGGTGCTGGTCCTGGATGTCTGTCATTTACTTTTGCTCCTCTTTCCCTCCCTCCCACTTCCTCAGGACCTGCGCAGCTGGAGGGGGCCTCAGTGGGCAGAGAATCAGGCCCAGGATCTCAGCAGGTTCCTGGGGGTCCAAATGGGCAGGGGAAACCTGGTCACGCTTCCTTTCGATCCTCTGCCGTCCCAATGGTTCCCCTTTTTCCCTCTTCGGGCATGGGATCCCTTCCCCTCTGCCAGATGCCCCTTAGGGGCGCCAGTCCTGTCCCACCTCCACTTCTCCTCCCCCTTCATTCCCCCCATTCCCAATGTCCTACCCGGTTGCTTGGGGTTCCTTCCTCCCATCCCCTTAGGTGTCCATGGTTCCCCCACTGGTGCCTGGTAGGTGCCCTAGTTGTACAGAGACCCGAATTCCCTGTCCTTCTCGTCTACCATCTTGACTCCACCTCTCTAGTTTTCTATTTTTGAGCTTGTTTTTATAGTTTATATTTACCTGGAAAATAATCTTTTGCTTGGGCTTTCACATTAAATGTTATATTTTTGTCCATCAAATTACATTTTTGTTCCTCATGTTGTATTTGTCTCATTCCTAAAAATCAGTCCTGTGTAGAGTTTACTTATTACTCTTTCCAAAGAACAAGATCTTAGTTTTATTTTTTTCCTTATTTTTTTTGTTTTTCTTTAATCTGTGCTTTGTCTTTACCGATTCCTTTGTGCTTTACTTGGCTAATTTTCTCTGTTCTACAGTTGAAAAGTAAATTGAAATAAATACAAAACTGTAAAACCCATGAATAAATTTTTTTTTTTTTCTTTTTGCGGTATGCGGGCCTCTCACTGTTGTGGCCTCTCCCGTTGCGGAGCACAGGCTCCGGATGCGCAGGCCCAGCGGCCATGGCTCACGGGCCCAGCCGCTCCGCGGCATATGGGATCCTCCCAGACCGGGGCACGAACCCGTATCCCCTGCATCGGCAGGCGGACTCTTAACCACTGCGCCACCAGGGAGGCCCACCCATGAATAAATTTTACAGCAAAACTAAGTAACACGGTATCCCCGGGAATCTCAAAATACATGTGGGGATGGACCAACTACCAGGAGCCATCAAAATCAGCATGAGACCAGCAGCTGTGTGGGAGGAAATAAAGGGAAAAACAGAGACAAAGGAAAAGAAGCTTCAGATAAATGTCAGAAGAGGGAACAGAGCCAGGGATTCTCAGGGGGAAAAAAAAAGAAAGAAAAAGAATAACATGCCTGGGATGAAAGCACACCTGAAAGACATGCTCGCAAAACTAAAACCAAGTATTCTATTTTAAAATAAGATAAAATTAATTTAGAAAATGATACAAGAGGTGAAACAGAATAAAGCTGAAATGGTAAAACTTAGAAATGAGGTGACAGAATACAGGAAAAAATGTTAAATATATTTTAACAATGTCAAAAATATTTTAGAAATGAAGAGTAAACTAGAAAGAACAGAAGGGCTAATAAAATCAATAGCTTAACATGGAGGAAAAAGGAAGAACATTTTAAAAATAGAAAATAAAGAGATGCTTAAAATTTGTGAGTAAGTGAAAATATGGAAGATAAGTAAAGCACATCAAACATCCAGATAACATGAATCTCTAAACAAGTAGAAAACCAAAACAAAAAAACAGCAAAAAAGCATAATTTAAGAAAAACTTCTTTAAAAAAATAATATATATATGCATGTGTGTGTAAACACACATATATATGTATACACACATATACATATGTATCTACATACATTCTGAAACTATGCATTGAAAGAGTATACTATATAGTGGAGAATATAGACACAAAATGACAAACTGAATTTCACTCTAGCAAAATTACTAGAACTTACTTTTTTAAAAAAAATTTACTCCTTTTGTTAACTGGGCCCAAGAGTGGGTGACTTATAAGTAAAATGAAAATGAAATTGGATTATCAGTGGACATTGATAAAAATCCTTCATGTCAGAAGATAATGAAATAACATATTTGAGACACTCAAAAAAACAAAAAAGAAAATGTAAGCAAAGAATTGTATTTTCATCAAAATTACTTTCAAGTACAAAGGGCACAAATAAAGTTATCCACATCATGAACTCAGGGAATATTATTTCCATCCAAACAACAAAAATACCTAGAGAAACATTAACGCAAAAGCTGGTGTTGAGCATTAAATATATTACTAATTCTAAATGAGGGTTAAAAATGAAGGTGTAAAAACTAATGGCTATGTGTTCTGACAGTACAGATAGAGTACAACTATATCAAACAGAGGGAGACTAGGAAAAGCTTATGTATATAGTTATATTAATCATATTGATGGTGGTAGTATCTGTACTGTTATTCTGAAAGTATTGTGTACATAATGTGGGGTAAAATAATTGAGCAGAATATTCTTAGAGTGAAACAAAGAGATACATAAGTAATATAGAAGATAATTAAAATTCCCATAGTCCTGAACTTGAATTGGAAGAATCAGCATTATTTCATGATCTATTTTACACATGCACACAGGTACACACACATACATTGTAGTTCTGACCACTGGAAAAGCCTAGAAACACTGACAAACACAGTCATATTAAACATCCCTAGTACAGGGATGGTAGTCTTGAAATTCTAGTTCCAATCACAAGAACCCAGGGCTTCTTAGAGAATGGCTGATTCCAGGTGTAGAGCAGGAAATGGACAAGAGAATCCTGGTAAGTGTTGTCATAGCACGTAGGAAAGAAGCTCTCGAGACAGTTCTGGTCACATCAAGAAACTCAGGGGCTTCCTTGGTGGCGCAGTGGGTGAGAGTCCGCCTGCCAATGCAGGGGACACAGGTTCGTGCCCTGGTCCGGGAAGATCTCACATGCTGTGGAGCGGGTAGGCCCATGAGCCATGGCCGCTGAGCCTGCGCGTCCGGACCCTGTGCTCCGCAACGGGAGAGGCCGCAACAGTGAGAGGCCCGTGTACCGCAAAAAAAAAAAAAATAAAGAAACTCAGGAGCCAACCTGAGGAAGCTTCTACTGGCCAAATATGGGAAAATTGGAGCTTCAATGAGGATAATAATTGTGTAACCAAGCAGGACACTATGGGGCCTTCCAGGGACAGGCCTTCCCCCATATCCTCTGCCTTGGCTCCTCTCTGAAGTACCTAGATAATAATATCTAATGCACATTTCCTGAGTTGTTTTACAGATGTGAAACATATCCCCCCCCTCCACTGCCATGGAAGATGTTAACTACTTGATGACCATGAGCACATAGCCCCGGGCCTGCTGGAACCTGAAGGACTGTTAATGTTACTCCTGTGACGCTGCCCTATTACCTCACCATCAACCAATCAGAGAACTGTACAGGAGCTGATCACATACCCTGTGACACCCCTCCCTCACCTGGCTTTTAAAAATGCTTTGCTGAAATCCTTTGGGAAGTTAGAGGTTTCACGAGCCACCCATCTTCTTGCATGGCCCTGTAATAAACCTTTCTCTACTCCAGACTCCGACATTTTGGTTTGTTTGGCCTCACTGTGCGTCAGGCACACGAACTTGTGCTAACAATTGTGACAGATTAAAACCCATCAAATATGTTTATATTCATGAGTCCTAATGATAATAAAATGAACTACCTGGTTAACTTCAGACAATGATAGGGAACAAATTCATTATCTAGAAAATTAGTAAATAAAGGGAAAGAATCAAGCATCCTCTTGGTTAACTAAATAGCAGTAAGCATTAGCTAGATTCATTCTTCAGCACTGTCTACCCTCGTAATGATCTCATCTATTGTGTTCTTCATTTCCATTATTATGCTTCCCACACCTAATGTTTCCAATTGTTCTTTAAATATAACACTGTTTTTTCATATCGTTTATACCTTATTATCTCTTAAATATATTTATTATATTTATTTTTAAGCTGTCCCAATAATTCTGCCTCAGGTTGGATATGCTTTTCAGTTTATTTTCTTTCCCTTAGAGCTGAGGTCAGCACACTAATTTTCAGTAAAGGGCTAGATAGTAAGAATTTTTGGTTTCGTGGGCCAGATGGTCTCTGTCACAACTAAACTCTGCCATTGCAGTGTGAAGCAGCACCAGACAACACGTAAATGAGAGTGTGGCTGTATTCCAATAAAACTTTATTTATGGGCACTGAAATTTGAATTTTATATAATTTGAATGTGTCACAAAATAGTATCCTTCTTTCTATCTTTTTTTCAACCATTTAAAATGTACAAATCATTCTTAGCTCAGGGACCATATATAAACAATAGAGAGTGGATTTGGTCCATGGGCTGCAGTTGGCTGACCATGGCATTAAGGGGTTACACTCTTCAGGCACCTGGCTATTTTGACCTGTGAGCTTATATTTCCCTCAGGATTTGAGCTACTCTAAATCATTATACTTCCTGTTTAATGATGATACATATTTAAGTAAATACTTACTTGGTTAAGAATTAATAATGGGTTTACATGTTACTTCTATTTGTAAGTCTTAAAGTCTGACTTTCTTTTAATCTCACTGAAGATCCTATAGGGACCAGAAGCCTTGAGACGATGATGATTTTCCCATTGTCCCTCAGACTATTAGAGCAGATCCCAAGAACCTAGTTTTCAGTTGAACCTAAGACAGCCTGGGACCTGGGACCCTTTGCTGCAGTGCTTGCTCCTGGACAAATGTCTCCTCAAGCAACAGAATACAAAGACACTATAAGGGACTAAAAATAACTGTATGCATGTGCATTTGGGGCAAATTATGAACAGCAAGATGCAAAAAGGCCAAAACCCAACTGCTGTTTCTGAGGTGCTGGGAGCAAAAGCAGGGTACTGGGCATGATCCCTGCACACAGCACCACCAACAGGGTGGGCAGACCACCTCTGGCCCAACCCATGGATCTGCCCCAACCTTACCCCATTTAAGGGACCAGTTCCCCACCCCTCTCGGGGAGTGAGCAAGGGAACCTCTTACTTGTTTTCACTCCCTCCCTCATGCTACACAGCATGAGCCCTAATAAAGCCTTGCCTGAATTTCTTGTCCAGCCTCTTATCAATTTCTATTGATTAAAGAGTCCAAGGACCTGGGTTGATAACAAACCCATATCTCTAATAATTTTACTCACAATGAGTATTGGGAAGATTCCACTTCTCTGCTTTTTATTTTTTTTTATTTTTTATTTTTTCTGTACGCGGGCCTCTCACTGCTGTGGCCTCTCCCGTTGCGGAGCACAGGCTCCGGACACACAGGCTCCGCGGCCATGGCTCGCGGGCCCAGCCGCTCCGCGGCATGTGGGATCCTCCGGGATCGGGGCACGAACCCGTGTCCCCTGCATCGGCAGGCGGACTCTCAACCACTGCGCCACCAGGGAGGCCCTGCTTTTTATTTTTAAACTGGAAAAATTTTAAATGTGGGTCAAGATTAATTGAGCATCTCCTTATACATTTCCTTTTGGGGAAAAATACCAGGAAGAAATTCAGTTACCAGTTTAACACCCTGTTGACCTACAGGATGCCTGGAGCAACTAGACAATTTCCAAGTTCTGAGCTATATGACTGTGTTGTCCTCAGCTGAAGCTGTCTTTCCCTGAGTCTACTGAAAGCAGAGAAGCACCAATGACAGTTGAAACACCAAGTTTCAGAAAGACAGACCTGTAAAATCACAGCCCTTTGAACCTCGGCAGTTAAGAGGCTAATGTTCTTTGGATAAAATTTTAATAATCATTGCTTTGACTCCCTGTCTTGTGCCTGCCTCAACCACCCACTCTGCTCTGCCATGATCCCCCCAGGTTGTAACAGGTAAGAACAGCCATCTAAGAAGCAGGATGCAGTCACCTCCAGGCCAAGTCGAGAGAGTGAGCTCCCAACATTTCCCAGTCCCAAGTTCCTCCTGGGCAGTGGGGATGACAAGTAGAAAAGGTGAGACTGTGTGGCTATGCACCTAAATGATGTATCATCTTTGGTGGAAATAAAAGGCATACATCCCACACAGAAAGTTTTCACCCAAATGATTACTTCATACCATGTCTTCCCAGAATCCAGCCTAGAATTTCCACCAAGGTGGAAGCTCTGGCTCTAATTATAATGCACTTCACTGACATGGGGCTTTTCTCATTATGTCATTGTCATGAGAAGAGAGCCCAGTTTCATGGGCCATTAAGCATGGTCCAGCTTTAGTTGGTCCAGCTTCAACTGTACTCTTGGCTCACCTTATTTTGGTCTTTGTGAGGATATACAACTCTCCACCTTACTTTTTTCTGTTTCCCCATTCGACTTTGGTGGCCTATGCTGGTTTCTTCAAAATCTCTGATTTCGTGTACCTTACTTTAGCTTTTTCTTCTGATCTATAATGTTCATTACAATGAAAACTTTCAGCACTTGCTTCTGTGCTCTGTATTAAATATTCACATTAAATATTAAAAATACTATTTTCTAGACAGTCCTGAGAGCCTCTTCTCATATGCTCCTCAAGTGCATACACACAATCACTCGTGAATGAATAGTTTCTCTCACTTATTACATCACCTGCTACAATTTTAAAATTCCTGTCATACACCATGGTTTCGTGACATATCAGGTCATCTCAATTTAAATTAGGTGAATAATACTAATCTAAATCTTAAAATACCCTTGGAAAAAGTAGGTTATTTCTCTCTACACATTTGATACTCAAAAGAAGTTTATAATTGTATTTGAAAGCATTTAGGGCAAAATTAATTTTCTAAAATGGAATTTGAAGGGTTAGTTTCTACCTTCAAATACCATCAAAATCCTAGTTCAATAACCATACTAATCTGGTTCTGAGGGACTGGATACATTCCAAATCTCCTTTTCCACAATCAAGTTCCAATTTTCCCAGGAAGTTTTTCTTAGCACTTCAGCCTACAGTCACTGTGTCTTCTCTAAACTCTTGAGGCCTTAATGTCTGTGGCATTTGTTTGGCTGCTGAACATAAGGACTTAACTTTCTCTTCCTATTAGTAATTTATCTTTTTCAGTATGGCCCCAGCTGTACACATTAGCTGATAAGCTCTTTAAGAGAAGTGCCCTTGCTTGTAAGAAATAGAGATCTGACATATTTGAGTTCCTAAAAGTAATGGGTATATATGGAAACAGGCAGGAAAAAAGAATCAGACCTCTGTAAAAAGACCGTATGGGAATTTAGAACAAGCCACTCAAACATGTCTTGAAAGTAAAAGAACAACAGCATCTCTCACAGGCATCTCACAATTACTATGTCAAACAGAACTCTTGATTTCCTCCCCAAACATGCTCCTCTCCAATTCTTCCCTACCTTAGCCAATGGCAATACCAAAAAACTAGGAGTCAAGTTTAATTCTCTTCTCTTTCTCCCCACATTGAATATTCAGCAAGACCTGTTGACTCAGTCTTTAAAACATACCATAATTCCATCTATTTCTCTTTTCCTTCAATGCAACCTTCTTAGTCCAAACAATTATCATTTCTCACTCTAAAACCTAATGCACACTTTTAAGTATTTCCATTATTGTTCTCTTACAACCCACTCTACACAGCAGTCAGAGTGATCTTTTTTAAATTAGGTCACACTTACAAATTTTGGGGATTCGGACTTGATGTCCTTGGGGTGCCAATGACGTGGACCATATGCAGGTTCCCATTTAAGGTAATATAGACAGACAACAAGCTTGTCTAGTTCTTGAGCCAAACTTTGCATCAACAAGGCAAAACTCACACATGAGGGGAAAAAGCAAAACACCCAGGTGTCCCAGAGGAATGTGCGCCTTTACCTTCTAGCATGCCAAAATATACATTTTCCTGAGCCCTTCTGACAGATTCTCATTGCCCTGAGAGTAAGTTTCAAAATCCTTTCCATGACCTACAAACCCAACATGATCTGGCTGCTCCTCGCTTCTCTGACGTCTTGTCATACTACACTCCCCGTGTTCAGCGGCTCTTTCAATTATGAGAACTTAGGAAGAACTTCTGACCGAGAGATCTCTGTATGTGCTGTCTCCTTTGCTCAGAATCCTCTGCACCCCACATTTGTTCCAGCAAGCTCCTTCTTTCTTTTATAACTCAGTGTCAATATCATCTCCTCACAGAGGACCCTCTGTTTTTTCTCCCTTTCTCTTAAAATTATCTAAAATTATCTTGTTTATTGATTTGCCTGCTATGTATCCTGTGTCAGATCTCTTTAGAATATAAGCTCCCTGGCAGTAGGAATGTGACTTGTCTTTCTTCCTTCCTATATTCCCAATGCCTGGCACAGAATCCATTCTCTCAAGAAGTTATATGAGTGAGACACATAAGACTGAGAAGCAATATAAACATCCTAGGCCCTCCATAAATGTTTGATTAATAAATCAACAAAGGCAGACAAAGGGAGGAGACAGATGTTAGCACTGTGAAAACCTCACAAAAACATCTCTAGGGACAACCCTAAGAAAGGGAATATCTTTCATGGAAGAGCATACACATGCCTTAGGCTGTGTCAAGATTAGGTGGGATTGCATCACAGAGAAAAAGAAAGCTAAGAATGAAAAGATATTCCTAGTTTGTAGCTAGGATCTCAACACTATAGCTACATTTCAGCACAAATTTCCCAAGGAACAAATATCTTCAATGTAGATAAGAGCTTATGTTCTTAAGAGAGAAATATTAATGCATTCTGAAGTTTAATGTAATTCCCTTCTCCAAGACTGTATTTGATTTAGGATAGAAGGATAGTATAATACTATTGTTCTTGTTTTATTGTTTTAAATGTTATCTATAAAAAGGAAACTCCTTCAAAATTACTTTCTAGAAAGGCCCTTTAAGAGGCACATTGCATAAAAGCAGGGGTAGGTGTTACTTTTGGACATATAATCACAAAATCATGATGCTGCTGGTAACAGTCCACTGGATAAAACTCTTCTAAGATAAAATCGTTAGCTATTAAATAGCTCTTATTGTTTGGTAGATGATAATGTAATCAATCGGCAAAATACCATTTCAGAGCAGCCTTGCCTCACTCCAGTCCTCTATCATTATTTAAATTAACAGCAAAGGGCTTTCTTGTTATAAATCAATTTCAGACCCCAGGTAAAAAGTGGTATCAAATAGTTTAAGATTTAACACATAGGACAAAATGAAAAAAAAATTTATAAAGATATTATCCAAGTCACCAATTCTACCACTAACTATTGCATGACCTAGGTAAGTCATTTTCCCTCCCTGAGTATCAAATTTCTCATCTTCACAAAGAGGGAAGTGTCACAAATTATCTCCAGGATATGTCCAGCTCTTAGATTTGGTGGAGATTTACTTACATCCAAGACAAGGCTGTGATAAATAATGAAGCACTCAAGCAGAATCTGTGAGACAGGATCTCAGGCTAAGTCATGATCTAAGAAAAGCTCATCTACTGACACAGGAATAGATTTGGGTGAGAGAGGATTGCCAGGAAGCATTTGGGTTTTTTCCCATTGAAGACTTGGAATCAAAAAAAGAGTTGATTACTTGGTTCTACCTGCCCTGTTTTTACTTGTTTATCCTGGGTATTGGCACACCAGTGTCAACTTGGATCAATGACACACAAGACACAGTGGCCATACATGGAGTTATTTGTTCATGTGGTACTATGTACAGCCAAAATGCATTCGAATGCCCTACCGTGTTTTTGCACAACTCTCCACAAGCAAGGGCCGGGAAACTGATTTGACTGTTCATGGGACCACCTGAATGAAACACAGCCCATAGAGGCTGAATTATTCATTGTGTCTCCAGAGAGCCCTCAAATAACCATTGATACAAGTAAATGGTAATACACAATCCTTTTATCTGGAACATCCATGCTTGTGATTACAGAAGTCCTCATGAACCCACTATTCTCATATATACATCATGAAACCAATCATTTCCTGTTTCTTTAAAACTCTTTCCATTTTGGGAGAGGCTTTGTGTTATTTCTTAGAAGGGCTCTATAAAATGTCTGTGACTGTATCTTTAAGTACCAACCTCTTTTCTTTTTTCAAAGAAATGTTTCCACTGAGCGTAATGCAGTCTTCATGAATTTTTTTAACTGGCATTCTTTGTACATTCTTCCCCTACTGAAATGGAAAATGGGCTTCTCAGGAAGCTTTTCTGAGCCTTAAACATTTTTAAAGAGTATGTTTCCTTTTACCATGTCTAAGTTTAGCACCACAAAAATGAATCTAATCATTTCATGCCCTAATCAGTACAAGATGGTGCATTTCTGAAAACCACCAGGAAAACACTGGCTGCCCTTTGCAGACTTCCTAAAAGAAATGTAACCGTCTAGTGGACCATAACTATTCAGGGATAATGATATAAAAGAATCTTGCACAGGACTCATTCTCTCAGGAGAGCTTCTGGGTCTTCCTAACACCATATTTTGTCCATATCTCCAGACACTCAGGGACTTTGTGCTGCCACCTTATACTCCAAATTCCAAAAAAACTCTCCTCTCTTTGAGCCCTAATCCATGATGCTCAGTTCTCAGAGAGCTGTGAAGAAGAACAGCAACCAAGTAAACAAATTCATAGTGAAATGCATTGTTGATGATGGCGCCCATACTTTCTTCCTGTGCAGGGCAGGGGAGGGGGAGTCCTTAGAGTTCACCAGGTGGCCTGAGAACAGAGAGGCTGGAGCCCAGGTGGGTTTTCTTCCTAAAGCACTACAAGCACCGTGGCTAGACCTATGTTTACCACTGGTCTTGAGTATATGCAAATAAATAAAAATAAAATACTGATTGAATAAAAGTCTGAATATAATTTGGGATAAGGTGGGAGTTTGTTTATAACTTTCAATACATGCAATAGCCTGGGTAAAAATAACAGCATATAATAGAATTCTCTCCATCCCAACTTCTCCTAGGTACTCTTCCTCCTCACCACCTTTATGTCATTGGAGTGAAGAATGCACAGTAAGAAATGCATCTCAAATTAAACTAGACCTACTTGCTCCCTCCTGAAGGTTCATCCTAGTATGAAAACACTCTCAAAAGAAAAATGAATCTCACTTGCTTAACCCTAAAAAGCAAAGGACTCCTTTACTGCAGGTTTCTTGAGAAAGCAGCATTCAGGGAATTCATGAAAGAAGTCTTTTTAAAATTTTAATTTACACCCCTTATTTTCTCCCCAGTGTCCCACTTCTCACATCTTCTTTCTTCCTTTCTGTCCCACTACCCCCAGTTTTCCTTGACTCCCTATTTTCTTCTCTCCTCTTATCTGAAATAATTTGCCTTACTCTAAATTTCTATTATCCTCTTCATTTTATCCTCCTATCAGCATGTGAAGGACCCCACATTTTCTTTTATTTCTCTCTCACATGAGAGAGGGGGAGACCTGGGGCTAAAGAGAAGCTGAGACTGGAAGACAAGAAGGCCAGTGGACAAGAGGCAGAGTGAAAGCTTCAATTACCACCATAGAGGTAGAGTCCATGTACAATGGAACACCCGTGTTCCAGGTGTAGGGTCCAACAGATGTGTTCATCTCTGATTCAGGTAGGAAGCAGTAATGTGGGGTGGGTGAGGGAGGAACACTTTTAACTTGGCCATAGAGAACAGATGTGGAGCTCATATGCAAAGCATAACATCAGATGAGCAGATCCATGGTTGGGGAGAGCAAGTGATGGAAAGATACTGAATCCAGCCTCTGGGGAAAAGAGCTGACACAAACCAGAGAACTTGATCAAAATAGGGAGTTAACAGAAGGGCTATACAGAAATGAAGAAAAGGCCTCATGAAGGACAGGAATAAGACCAGCTCCATGGAACCATAACACAGCAACAAATGGATCAACTCTATGGAACCATTAGACAGTAACTAATGGGCAGTGCCCTGAGGGTGCCACCATCAGGATGAATTAATCCCAATAATTTTTCTGCCTTTATTTCATTTCATTCACATGAGAATAGGGGTTGGTGTGCTAGAGAAGACAGTCCTGAGGAGAAGAGGGAGGTCTAGAGAATGCTGTGACCTCTGACGTGTGGGCTTCAGTGCCACCAGGACTCAGACCCAGGACATAGCCTAGAACTCCTGGCAGGAAGCTTCACTACCAGCCCCTGTAATGAGTGGCTGAGGAACAGAATCAAGCCTGAGCTCACAGAAGGAGCCCAGCAGGGATTTACAGACTTGAACTTCTCTTCTCCGATACCCAGGGGACCTGATGCTGCTACTTTTAGAGCTGCCTGCAGTGTTCTGAGTGCTGGGTGGGAACAGAGAGTGGAGAGCAGCTCTGCCTCTCTTCTTTTCAATAAACAAGATAGTAATGTAAGAGCCTAAAGATTAATGTGTGGTCATGATTCCTCGTAGGCCTGTGAAAATATTAACTAGTCACATAATTTGATTCAAATCAGAGTTTTTCTTTCCTTCCCATTTCACAGTGCTACTGGGATTAAGGTACTGGAACTGTAATACCACAAACACTATCAGACACACAAAGATCACATCTGACCAGTCCACAGCATGGACTAGTCCCAGGCAGAAGTTTAAAAATTTGCCCTCACCGTTTCCTCTTTTTCGGTTTGCCTTTTCACCCAGAAAAGTAATGGTTTCTAGTTTCCTCTGATTCTACCACTAGAAGTAAATGGTCAGCCGCATAGCACAGGGAGATCAGCTCCGTGCTTTGTGACCACCTAGAAGGGTGGGATAGGGAGGGTGGGAGGGAGGGAGACGCAAGAGGGAAGAGATATGGGAACATATGTATATGTATAACTGATTCACTTTGTTATAAAGCAGAAACTAACACACCATTGTAAAGCAATTATACTCCAATAAAGATGTAAAAAAAAAAAAGGAAGTAAATGGTAACACAAAATCCTTTTACTATTTTACTATGGTACTATGGTTAAATAATTTGCCTATTCCCAGGGGCATTTGCATTTAATGTAAAATATGCGAGACTTAAGAAGGTGGACACAACAGAAACGAAAAATGAGCTATTTGGGGAGGAGAGCTATTCTGGTATAGAAGTGCTTCTAATATCCATCAAAATAGACAAAGGAGCCCTCTTACTCCTCTGGGTAAGCTGATCTTAATTTGTGTGTGTGTTTTATTTCCAATGTACCTGGAGGTATGGTAAGCTCCTATAACCAATTTCTGACCGTTCAGTATTACTGCCAGAGGGACCTCAAAGCCTTTGCCAAAGATTTACCAAAATAAACCAAACCAAAAGTTTTTTCTCACGTGGGAACTGAGACTGTGTAGCAGCACTGGATCATAAGGTGATCCATAATATGTCACTTGGAAGTTATTATCAAGAAGAACATATATAATTCCAATAATAGCACTGACGTCAAATGTTCAGTTTCACGTCTCAAATTTGCATTTGTGTTCACTTTCCAGGCGGCACAACTGAAGGACAAATGACCTCAGAGCGAGCAATACCTAAGACAGGTTGTGTCCCTTCTCAAAGAGAAAAAAGTGGCCAAGAAATTGAGCCCTCATCAGACAAACAAGGGCGTGCACAACTCGAAAGAAACTCACCTCTGACAGCCGATATAACAGGCTGCTAGAGGGGCATATCACATGGGTCTCATTTTTGCTCCAACAACTTGCCACAGTTCATTATCAGAAAATAGAGTGGTACAGATATAACGGAAAATATTCAGCAAATGGTACTTTTGGGAATGCATTCTGCAACTGGCTACCATTTCAAAATAATATATAAGTAGCTAAAGACACTCATGTTCAGAAGAAAAACAGGCAACAGTGATACATCGTACTCAAAATAATGAAAGGTCCACTTGACCACAAATAAAGCATCAGATCGGAAAATACATTCTTCTACTGTTATTTCCAGCACTGACAACTTTGCCTCAACCAATATTAGCTATAGCGTTGTTAATATTGTTCATTTGAATTTTATAGGTTTTGGAGTTGCTTGTAAATTTTATTTTTTATTCAGTTTTACAATTGTAAAATGCTATAAAGCTAGAGTTCATGTCTAGTTTTATGTATGTATATATTTAAGTAATAGTATTCTAAAAATAATTTGTCTACCTTGAGAGTTTAGAGGAATTTTTTTTCTTTAAAAGGGGTCCCTGAATAACTTAAGGTGGAGAAACACCACATTTTGCCACAATGAGAAGCAATAAAGTAAGGTAAGGTCTAGGTCTAGGTCAAGTTTAAAATCCTGGCCCTATTTCTCTCTAGCTGTGTAATCTTCAAGAAAATGTCCTTATTTTCTTTAGCCTCAAGAGAGTGTAATTATAGTATCTTTCTCATAGTTTGTGTAAAATGAGATAAAATGTAAAAAGTACTTACCAAAAAAGTGCCTGGTTCATGGTAAATGACCAAAAAATATTAGCAATTAAAATAACAATTTCTGGCCTAACATTTCAAAACTAACAGATATCAAGAAAGAGCAGACATGCCCAAGGGTACCTCAAAATGGCTCTTCCCCATGAACCCTGGATAGGCTGGGTTTTCTAGGTGGCCTTTGACAAATGGCAAAACACAGGGAAGTGGCATTTGGTCAATGAGCCACTGGATTATAAGCCCTCGATGGATCTCATTGCCTCTAAATGATATAGGAGATTACTGAAGGGCAAGATCATAATAGAACCGTGTTTACCAACATTCAAGTCCCATCACCTCTCCAGTGTAATTCAAGACCTTTTTAGATAAATGCCAACTTGCCAAAATGAGATGAGAAAGTTGGGTGACTTGGTCAATTTCAAGAGTGACCAAATAATTCTGCAGACTGCAAGTCTCAATTTTATAAGAATTTCCCATAATGGTAAGATGTTCTGAAGATATAGTGGATCCAATATAGGGGGTGTTTTTTGTTTTGTTAACCTAATTAATGCATTTGTGTGGTACTGTGGATCATCTTTTGCATGACTTTCAATTGGCATTGACTTAGCATGCTACTAGCTATACTCTCCAAGCCAACTTTTTTTTGTAATTTTTTTTTGTTTTTATTTTTATTATTTTTTTACATCTTTATTGGAGTATGATTGCTTTACAATGGTGTGCTAGCTTCTGCTCCACAACAAAGTGAATCAGTTATACATATACATATGTTCCCATATCTCTTCCCTCTGGCATCTCCCTCCCTCCCACCCTCCCTATCCCACCCCTCTAGGTGGTCACAAACCACCTAGCTGATCTCCCTGTGCCATGCGGCTGCTTCCCACTAGCTATCCACCCTATGTTTGGTAGTGTATATATGTCCATGCCACTCTCTCACTTCGTCACAGCTTACCCTTCCCCCTCCCCATGACCTCAACTCCATGCTCTAGTAGGTCTGTGTCTTTATTCCCGTCCTACCCCTAGGCTTTTCATGACACTGTTTTTTCTTAAATTCCATATATATGTGTTAGCATATGGTATTTGTCTTTCTCTTTCTGACTTACTTCACTCTGTATGACAGACTCTAGGTCTATCCACCTCATTACAAATAGCTCAATTTCATTTCTTTTTATGGCTGAGTAATATTCCATCGTATATATGTGCCAAATCTTCTTTATCCATTCATCCGATGATGGACACTTAGGTTGTTTCCATCTCCGGGCTATTGTAAATAGAGCTGCAATGAACATTTTGGTACATGACTCTTTTTGAATTATGGTTTTCTCAGGGTATATGCCTAGTAGTGGGATTGCTGGGTCGTATGGTAGTTCTATTTTTAGTTTTTTAAGGAACCTCCATACTGTTCTCCATAGTGGCTGTACCAATTCACATTCCCACCAGCAGTGCAAGAGCGTTCCCTTTTCTCCACACCCTCTCCAGCATTTATCGTTTCTAGATTTTTTGATGATGGCCATTCTGACTGGTGTGAGATGATATCTCATTGTTGTTTTGATTTGCATTGCTCTAATGATTAATGATGTTGAACATTCTTTCATGTGTTTGCAAGCCAACTTTTTAACAGGAATAAATGATTTCTCTCGCAGCAATGATTCTCAAAGTGTGTTCTCTTCTCATTCAGATGGGCTAGAAATATATCTAAAACTCAGTCCCTAGTTTGATTTTTATTTGATAGAGAGAATAGGCATAACAAGTGAGGGTTTTGAATAATCCAAATGGCTGAAAACAACTGCTTTGTTCCTACTAGTAATCCAAATGGGGGAAGACCGCCCTGTGTTAGCTATTCCGTACCATCAGTGGGTATTCCATCCCAGCAATCACCCATATGGATGCACATCTTTTAACTCTATTTGAAGGAACCACCACCACCAAAACAGTATCTTTTTGAGGGCATGGCCAAGATGGCAGAATAGGAAGACACTGAGCTCACCTCCTCTCATGGACACACCAAAATTACAACTATCTACAGAGCAACTACTGATGAGAAGGACCAGAATCTGCCAGAAAAGATCTCCTACAACTAGAAATATGAAGAAGGAACCAAAAGGAGACAGGTAGGAGGGGCACAGTAGTGATATAGTCAAGACCCATAACCCGGCTCAGTAATAATTACAGGAGAATAATTACAACTGCAGAGGTTTATCCCTAGGAGCAAAGGGTCTGAGCCCCACATCAGGCTCCCCAGCCCAGGGATTCTGCACCAGGAACCCAAGCCCCATGAACATTTGGCTTCAAAGGCCAGTGGGGTTAACTTTCAGGAGAGCCAGAGGCCTGTAAGAAATAGAGACTCCACTCTTAAAGGGCACACACAAAATCTCACATGCTCCAGGACCCAGAGCAGAAGCAGTAATTTGAAAGGAACTGGATCAGACCCACCTGCTGATCTTGGAGAGTTTCTTGGAGAGGGAGGATGCAAATGGAGCTCACCTGAGGACACAGACAAGGGCAAGCCATTTGGGGGAGCTTGTTCTACCACATGGACACTGGTACTGGCAAGCACCATTTTGGAATCCTCCCTCTGGATTATTAGGCTCGGGACCCAGCCCCAACCCCACCCACCAGCCTGTAGGCACTGGTACACTCCAAGCCAAGCAACTAGCCACGTGGGAAGACAACTCCACCCATGAGCACGCAGACTGCCTTAAGATCCCCTGAGCCCATAGCCACCCCTGGACATGGCCCTGTCCACCAAAGGGCCCAGACTTAGCCCATAAACCAGGGTACAGACACTGTACCTGGGACCCCCAGGGCCCTGCCAAGCCAGAGACCCCAGGACCCAGCTCCACCCACCAAGGAACACCAGTCCCAGGAACTCCTATGCCTCAAGGCTGCCCAACAGTGAGCCAGCTCTAGCCTTGGGACTGGCCTCATATATTAGTGAGCAGGCACCAGCCCCAGAACCCACTGGGGCCCACCCTGTCCACCAGCTTTTGGACACCAGCCCCAGGACCACTGCTCACTCACCAGCAGGCTGACACCAGCTCTGAGACACCTTGGGCCCCTCAGCCAGCCACCCCTGCCATCTGGCTACACTCACCAGCAGGCTGACACAAGTTTCAGGATACCCTGGACCCTGCAGCCAGCTGTATCAGGAACTGACTACATCCATCAGTTCTCTGAAACTAATTCTGGGACCCCTGGGCCCAGTAGCCAGAGGCCCCATAATCTGTCTCTGCCCAGCACTTAGCTGGCATTAGCCCCAAGACCCAGCTTCACCAAGTGGTGTGTGGGAACCAGCCCCAGGATCTCCTGAACCCCAGCCCTGCCAACCAGCAGGTAGACACTGGACCCAGGACCAGCACAACCTCATAACCTACCTTGTCAGGACCCAGCAAACATACCAGCAGGCTGACACCAGCCCAGGGACCCCCCCAACCCCGGTCCTGGACACCTTGGGTGCCTCAGCTAGCAGCACCAGGACTCAGAACCATCCTAAAAGGCTGACACCAGTTTCAGGACCCCATGAGTCTGGCAACCACAGGAACCAGCTTCACCCACCAGTGAGTGAGCACTAGTCCTGAGACCTCCCAGGCCCCAGGCCCACCCTCCAGCAGGCCAACACCAGCTCTGACATATCTTGGACTCCTCAACCAGCCACATTGGGATCCAGCCCCAATCTCCAGCATGCCAGCATCAGATTTGGGACACTCCAAAAGCTATAGCCAGCCAGGTCAGGAACCATTCAAACACACCAGCAGGACAACACTAGATCCAGGAAACCTAGCCCCACAATCACCCACCCCAGAACCCAACTCCGTCAAGCATGACCTGGCACTGCTCTTGGGACACCCCTGGGGTCCAAGCCAGCTGCCTTGTGAGCCGGCCTACTAACAAGTGATTGGCAGCCTCCACACAAGGCAGGGCCTGGCAACCAACCAGACTGGGGGCCAGCCAACCTCCCAGACTGCCCATGGTAGTCAGCCTGCCACAACAGAAGAAAACACACAGTTCACAGAAGGGGCAACCCTAGAGAATATAACTTTGGTGACCAGAGGGGAGTGTACTTCTGAGGCTCATAGGACATTGCCTACAAGAGGTCATTTCTCCAAGTATGGGAAATTTAACCAACATACCAGATACACAGAAATAAAAACAGCAAATCAGACAAAACAAGGCAACAGGGAAACACGTTCCAAAAGAAGGAACAAGATAAAATCTTAGAAGAAGAACTAAGTGAAGTGGCAATAGGCAATCTTCCCAAGAAAGTGTTCAAGGTAATTATCATAGAGATAATCAGAGAACTTGAGAGAAGAATGGATGAATAGAGTGAGAAGTAAGAAGTTTTTAACAAAGAGTTAGAAAATATAAGGAAAAACCAGAGATGAAGAATACAATAACTGAAATAAAAAATAAGCCAGAAGAAATCAACAGTGGACTAAATGTTACAAAGGAACAGATCAGCTAGCTGGAAGACAGTGTAGTAGGAATCACCCAAGCTGAACAGGAAAAAGAAAAATAAAAAGAACTGAGGACAGTGTAAGAGACCTCTGCAACAACATCAAGCATATAGAGAGTGGCTGAATAGATACAAAGTCAGGGGATGGAAAAAGTGAGGAGGTTAAAAAAGATATTCCATGCAAATGGAAATCAAAAGAAAGCCAGATAGGAATACTTATATGAGACAAAATACTCTTAAAACAAAGATTGTAAAAAGAGACAAAGAATGACATTACATAATGATAAAGGAATCAATAAAACAAGAAGATATAACAATTCTAAATATATATGCCCCCAACATAGGAGCACCTAAATACATAAGACAAATATTAACAGACATAAAGAGAGAAATTGACAGTAACACAATAATACTAGGGACTTAACACCCCACTTACATCAATGGACAGAACCTCCAAAAAGAAAATCTATAAGAAAACACTGGCTTCAAATGTCACATTAGATCAAAAGGACTTAATAATACATATAGAGCATTCCATCCAAAAGCAGCAGAATACAAATTCCTTTTTACTGCACATGGAACATTATCCAAGATAGATTACATGGTAGGCCACAAAACAAGTCTCAGTTAATTTAAGAAGTTATGTCAAGCATTTCTTCCAACCACAGCTCTATGAGACTAGAAATCAACTACAAGAAAATAAACTGCCAAAAACACAAACACATGGAGGCTAAACAATATGCTATTAAACAATGGATCACTGAAGAAATCAAAGAGGAGATCAAAAATTAGCTGGAGACAAATGAAAACAAAACACAATGATCCAAAATCTATGGGACACAACAAAAGTAGTTCCAAGAGGGAGGTTTACAGTTATACAATCCTACCTCACGAAACAAGAAAAATCTTAAATAAACAACCTAACCTTACACCTAAGGGAACTAGAAAAAGAACAAAAAAAACCCAAAGTTGTTAGAAGGAAAGAAATCATAAAACTCAGAGTGCAAGTAAATGAAATAGAGACTAAAATAAATAGAAAAGATTAATGAAACAAAGAGCTGGTTCTCTGAAAATTTGAACAAAATTTATAAACCTTTAGCTAGAATTAACAAGAAAAAAAGAGAGAGCTGAAATGAATAAAATCAGAAATGAAAAAGGAGAGAAGTTACAACTGACACCACACAAATCCAATGGATTGTATGAGATTACTATAATAAACAACTATACCCCAATAACATGGACAACCTAGAAGAAATGGAAAAATTCCTAAAATGTATAATCTCCCAAGACTGAATCAGGAAGAAGTAGAGAATATGAACCACTAATTACTAGTAATGAAATTGAATCAATAATAAAAATATTCCCAACACACAAAAGTCCAGGACCAGTGGCTTCACGGTTGAATTCTACCAAATATTTACAGAAGAGTTAACACCTGTCCTTCTCAAAATAGTCCAAAAATTGCAGAAGAATGACTACTTCAGAATTCATTCTAAAAGGCCAGCATCACCCTGATACCAAAACCAGACAAAGATATCACACAAAAAAGAAAATTAGGGCTTCCCTGGTGGCGCAGTGGTTGAGAGTCCACCTGCTGATGCAGGGGACATGGGTTCGTGCCCCGGTCTGGGAAGATCCCACATGCCGTGGAGCAGCTAGGCCTGTGAGCCATGGCCGCTGAGTCTGCACATCCAGAACCTGTGCTCCACAACGGGAGAGGCCACAACAGTGAGAGGCCCACATACCACAAAAAAAAAAAAAAAAAGAAAGAAAGAAAAAAAAGAAAAGAAAAGAAAAGAAAATTATGGGCCAATGTCACTGATGAACATAGATGGAAAAATCATCAACAAAATACTAGCAAACCAAATGTAACAACATATTAAAAGGGTCATAACACCATGATCAAGTGGGATTTATCCCAGGGATGCAAGGATGGTTCAATATCTGAAATCAATGTGATACACCATATTAATAAACATTGAGGAATAAAAATCATATGATCATCTCAGTAGATGCAGAAAAGGCTTTTGACAAAATTCAACATCCATTTATAATAAAAACGTTCAACAACGTGGGTACAGTGAGAACATACCTCAACATGATAAAGGCCATATATGATAAGGCCACAGTTAACATCATTCTCAGTGGGGAAAACTGAAAGTATTTTCTGTAAGATCAAAAACAAGAAAAGGATACCCACTCTCGCTACTTGTACTGGAAGTCCAAGACACAGCAATCAGACAAGAAAAAGAAATAAAAGAAATCGGAGCTGGAAAGGAGGAAGTATTGCTTGCAGATGACATGATACTATACATAGAAAATCCTAAAAGTATCATCAAAAAAATGCTAAGCTCATCAATGAATTTGGTACAGTTGGAGAATATAAAATTAATATACAGAAATGTGTTACATTTCTATATACTAAAAATGAAATATCAGAAACAGAAATTAAGGAAACCATCCCATTTACTATCACATCAGAAAGAATAAAATACCTAGGAATAAACCTACCTAAGGAGGTAAAAGACTTACACTCAGAAAACTATAAGACAGTGATGAAATTGAAAATCACACAAACAGATGGAAAGATACATAGTGTTCATAGATTAGAAGAATTTATATTAAAATGACCATACTCCCAAGGCAATCTACAGATTCAATTCAATCCCTATCAAAATACCAATGGCTCTTTTCACAGAACTAGAACAAATAATTTAAAAATTTGTATGGAAACACACAGATGCCACAACACTCTTGAGAAAGAACAGAGCTGTAGGTATCACACTCCCTGACTTCAGAGTATACTACGAAACTTCAGTAAAAAAAGGAGTGGGGTACTGGTACAAAAAAAAAAAAAAAGACACATAAATAGATGGAACAGAATAGAGAGTCCAGAAATAAACCCATGCACATAGGGTCAATTAATCTAAAACAAAGGAGTCAAAAATATCTGATGAGGAAAAGAAAGTCTCTTCAATAAGTGGTGCTAGGAAAACTGGACAGCTATGTGTAAAAGAATGAAATTAAAACATTCTCTAACATCACATAAAGAAATAAACTCAAAATGGATTAAGGACCTAAATTAAGACCAGAAACCATAAAACTCCTAGAAGAAAACATAAGTAGAACACTCTTTGACATAAAGAGTAGCAATATTTTTTTTTGGCTCTGTTTCCTAAGACAAAGGAAATGAAAGCAAAAATAAGCAAATGGGACCTAATTAAACTTAAAAGATTTTGTCAGCAAAAGAAACCATTGACAAAATGAAAAGGCAACTGACTGAATGAGAGAAAATATTTTAAAATGATATGACTGATAATAAGTTAATATCCAAAATATATAAAGAGCTCATACAACTCAATATCAAAAAAACAAACAACTTGATTAAAAATAGATAGAAAACCTGAATAGACATTTTTCAAAGAAGACATACAGATGGCTAACAGCACATGAAAAGATGCTCAACATCACTGATCATTAGAAAACTGCAAATCCAAATCACAATGAGCTGTCACCTCACAATTGTCAGAATGACTATCATGTAAAAGACCACAAATAATAAATTTTGGTGAGTATGTAGAGAAAAGGGCAATGTAAATTGGTGCAGCCACTGTGGGACACAATATATAGAGGTTCCTCAAAAAACTAAAAATAAAACTACTATATTGTCCAGCAATGCCACTCCTGGGCATATATTCAAAGAGCACAAAAACACTAATTCAAAAAGATATATGTATTCCAATGTTCATATCGACATTATTTACAATAGCAAGACATGGAAGCAACTTAAGTGTCTACCAACAGTTGTATGGATAAAGAAGATATGGTATACATACAAAATGGAATACTACTGAGCCATAAAGATGAATGAAATTTTGCCATTTGCAACAATATGGATGAACTTGGGGGGTATTATGCTTAGTGAAATAAGTCAGAAGGAGACAGACAAGGACTACATAGAGCTCCTTAAGGGGCTGGTCTATACAGCAAATTCCTTGAACAAAGAAGAAGTACTATGGTGATGGAGTCAGACTAAGATTAAAAACTTGGGTCTGCTAATTCCTGCCTGTGTAATCCAACAAAACAGGATAAATCCTACAGTGCAATGTAAATTTTACAATATAAGCTAAAATTCTGTCAAATTCAGAGTTGGCTTAATCATGGTCAAAGTTAAGCAAAATACGTTGTCCAAAAGCACTCTAAATAAATCTGGTTGCAGAGAATTAGTTTAGCTGAAACACGATTCATTCAGACACTTGGTTTATAAAATGAGGTGAAGAATGGAAGTCTAGAAGAAAGCATATGAAAAATACACTGCCATCTTAAAGATTTCTCTCTTAAATTCAGAGTGAAAATCTATAGAATAGGAATTCTTAAGTATGATGTGACCATTTTATCTAAAGGTCAAAATCAGTATCAAGATAGCATCTTCTCCTTGGGTGCTGTATATATTGTGTACAACATACGATCCTGGAACTAACTGTTACCTTTACTAGGAACAGTGTGCTTGGTTAGTCAGCCTGCAGTTGTAAACTGATTCTTCATACCATCTACTACAGATAGGGTAAACATACATCAAGTGGTTTAATCAAGGTTTTCTCTAATCCCCTCCCACATCCCCATTTCTTCTTTCACCCCTACCTCCTCTGAGCTGCCCAACACTCCATCATATGGGCACTTCCTACTCTGACAAAGTATTTCTACCCACAGAAAACTCTGTCTTCACATTTTATACCCCATCTGACGATTCCCAAAGATTGACACAGAAGTTCCTAAGATCCCACTTCAAACTGACATAATTAAAATATGGAATAAGATATGTGGACTTTAAGTACCATACTAGTTTTCTCTTACTGTGTAAGAATTACCACAAACTTAAATGTTTAAAACAATACCATTTATTATCTCACAGATTCTGTAGGCCACGAGTCCAAACAGGGGTTAGCTGTGTCTTCTGCTCAGCTGAAATCAAAGTGTTCACCTTCCATGTGAGGTGTGGGGTCCTCTTCCAAGTTTATTCGGATGTTTGATAGAATTCAGGTCTTTGTAATTGTTGGAGATCAAGTTTCCCATTTTCTTGCTGGTTGTTGGCCAGGGAACCTCTATCAGCTCTTAGTGGTACCCATAATACTTTGACCTGTGACCCTTGTAGACAGTTCACAATAGAGCTGTTTGTTTTTTTCCAGGGCAGTTGGAAAGTTTTTCTCATGCCTTGTATGTCTTTCTTCCAAAATGGCCTGGTCCCTTTTAAGGGATCTCCTGATCAAGTTATGGGCTCTCTCTTCCCCCATCGCATAATCTCCTCTTTTAATTTACTAAAACTCAACTGTTTTGAGATCTTTAATTACATCTGCAAAATCCCTTCACCTCTGCCTTACGATGTAACCTAATTACAGGTGAAATCCATTATATTCACAGTCCTGCCCACATTCAATGGGACAAAATTATGCAGGGCATGTACATCAGCAGTTCGGAATCTTGGGACCATCTTATAATTCTGCCTACCACAGATACCTTCCTTTGCCACTATTCTAGATTTCTATTCTATAGATTCTCAAAAGTTTTGGACCTAAGGTTCTTAAGGGCACCTCTTGCTGAACTAGGAAGCATCATAGGCTGCAAAATAAACAGGATCCCTGTGCTTTATAGGATGTCCTGTTTTCCCTATTCCCAAAGGGGAATAAAGGGCATGAATGAAGTCAGGAGAGAATAATTATCATTTACATTTGTTGTCTTTTAGATGACAAGTCAATATAAATTCTCCATTTAAAATATGTATAAGAATGTAAAAAATTTTAAACCATTTGCCTAGACTGCATATAGTACAACACAATCATGGGTTTAGCCAGATAATTATTAGAATGAATATGTCTCTTAAAATGAAAAGATATATAAATGGCTTATTTATATATCTGAATATATCTGAATATTTTCAGTTTCAAAGAATATAACTGACAAAATTGAAAAATAAATCCAATGATCAAGGGGCAATTTTTTCATACTGTTCTTAACAACAGCTTTTTCCAAAAGTTCATTGTACCCCAACTGGTTTTAGGATGCCCAAAATAAAAAGTGCAATGAACATCTGGTTCTTTCAGAGTCCATTATGTGTAATAATTTATGGCAAACAATTCATATACAGTTCAGAAGTGTGTACCCTTGCCTTGCTCCAAGTATATCCCTGTACCAAAAATACACAGAAATAAATTGCCTTTGGAATATACAACATTCTCATGATTTGGGATTCTCTTTCCAACAGCTTATCAACAAGAGTTTTCTAGAATTAAATTTTATTGGTCACTAAAAAAGAAACAAGATTCCTATAGTTAACGGGAACTGATAAGTAAATATGAAACAACAAATTAAAATGTATATAAAAGAGCAAATGTAATTTTTAAGTGGATACTTAATCTGGTTAACTTTCAATAACTTGGTTTGCTGATTTCTTGGTTGAGAAGCATATTCCATGAGAGATCAACTGAGAGAGATAAGGCTGGAGGCAAGAGTGTATGAGAGTATATCTGTGCCTGGACACAAACAATTGGGGCCATGGACCTTCCATCTGAATTTGAAGACAATACAATCTCAGCACAATTGTAAATCATTATACTCCACATCCATTTAGCCTTAAACATTTCATTTAAATTTAATGAAACAAATGAACCCTTCTTCTCTACCAAAACCATGTTTCTCACCAGTGGGGAAGGATGAAATCCATGGTTACATTTTCCAAAGAAATTGTTAAAAAAAATTTCATTATGTGTTTCATTGGCTTCTAATCACTCACCAGATTCAAAGAGAAAATTACTTATAGAAGACTGATGAAAAACTTTTTCTTACTTTTTTTATTCCTTTTCAAACATATTTTGGTATTATTTCTAAACAGTAAGTTTCAAAGTGTATTTCCCAATAGGACCAGTCATATTAGGTTTCATTAATTAGCAAAGCAGCTTTGGGGACCAAGCTGTAGTTAAGCCTTAGTAAGACACAGTATGCAACAGATGAACTTATAAAACAATTATGTCACCAATCATATGGCAGAATATATTCTTCCAATTTACTTTACTACTAGTTATAAATATTTAATAGAAACCCTGGGTGGAGACTATGAAGAGAGAAATTAGAGCTAGTGTGTTAGAAGTCACTGTCATTGAAGATCAAGCAGATAAAATGCATTAAGAAATTATAATATAGAGTAAGAAAAGAAGATTCCATGTAAAGTGGCCAATTTACAACTACATTGTCTAGGGCAGTAATAAAGAGCTCTTTTACTAGAGATCTTCTAATACAATCAATCAAAAAAAAGTATCTAAACTGCAATTTAAGTCAACTAACATCTTCTAGCATTAAGAATACTTACATATTGAGATTGATACATATCAAAAATATATAAAATTGGCAAACATTTGCTTTCTTCAAGATTTCTGATCATTCCTAAAACTTACCTCACACTTGGAGAATTCAACACACATTTCACTGGGAAAATGGATTATTACCTCTGTTCTCCACCTTCTCACTACTAGATCCCCTAATTATTTGCTTTTGAAACAAACACATGCATCCTTGTCCCCTCCCACCTCGCCAAAGCAAATCCTTCTGTTCACATACTACATTACATCCCATCTTGCCTCTTCCTGGATGTTACTCTATTAATTATCTACTTTCCCCCCACCTGCCCCCACCTTTGTAAGTGGAACTACATACTAAAATGGCTATCCAGGCAAAAAAGCAGATGGAGTTTTAGAAAGCACTTATCTGTGAGCATTATCCCATTTCTACTATTTCAGACATCCAAGCAAAAACAAATAAAAACAATAAAAAACAGAAAGCTGATAAACCATTAAAAAGATGCCGACTCTGATGACTGCTGGTTAGGAGTGGAGACTCTGAAAGACACAGAAAGGTATTCCCAGCATTGTCTTGCCTTATGCAGAGCCTGAGCATGGGTTTCACCTTTCCCCATCTTAAGCTCTCTTTCTAGCAACCTCAGAGGCACTGAGAGTCAGAACATACAAAGGAAATGCATCCAAGCAGGTGTTAATAACTTGCTGGGCCCAAGATTTTAAGCCTTTTCCTATTGGTCCACTGGTCTCTATTGACAAACTAGTTTGGCCTGAACAAATTGATGAGGGTGGCGTTAAAACATCTTCTCCAGTGGAAACTTTTGGTCTATTTTATATTCCAAAAAGTGGTAAATTTTTATAATGAGAATCAGAACTTAACCTGCTGGGCTGAAACATACACTGCTGTGTGGGAAAAAACAGAAAAATGAGTCCCAGAGTAAATGGCTGCCCGGTAGGCCCATTCTGAAAGGGCTTTTCCTCCCTGGGTATTTGAGGTGAGTACTTCACCATGCCGAAGGACATGTTAGAAATGTGTCAGGTCACTTTCATGTTGGAACTTAACTTCAAGCCAAGGACATAACAACCAAAGGCATTAATCTTAGCTCATTTATGCAAAAGAGTCCACATCTCAACCCCAGCAAAAAGCAACCTTAAAAGTCAACAGCTATAAAGCAGAAACTAACACACCATTGTAAAGCAATTATACTCCAATAAAGATGTTAAAATAAAGTCAACAACACTAACAGACAATATGTCTTAAGTTAAATGTGTAATTAAAATCTTTTTTATCTTTAATGATGCAAGAACCTGATACCTTAGATAATTTAAAAGTTTCCATGGCTATACCAAACACACCTCTTCCCCCAACCCACCCAGCTCCAGAAAGTCTCAACTGGCTACTGTTTACATTGATAATTATGTGTGTAACACCTTGAAGATAAATGGGCCCTGAGCATTCTCACCAAATCATCTTGTAGCCCCTCTTTTCCTTACACCACCACATAACAAAGACCGTTACCTGTCAGTCTCCTGAATGCATCAAGCCAATTTCTACCCTATGTCCTTCTCTCATGCTATTTTGGCCTGAAACACTCCTGCCTTTCTCAGAATAACTTGCCATATCCTTCTGTTTTTAGGTAATCTTCTCATCCCAAACTGGACAGAGGGGCCTGCTTTCTGCTTGCAAAATTTCCTACACTCTTTTAAAATCTTATAAAAGTTAGAATATGTAATTATTTATGTAATGTTTTTATCCCTTATACACTGGAAACATCATCAGTTCCATGATTATTATGGTCTTGTTTACCACTCTATTCCCATATGGCCAGGTTGACTACTGCCAAGAATTTCTAGATCAGGCAGTCTAAGCAAATCTCTTATTGAGGAACTTATTAATTCTCTGATTCCTTTGGCCATAGTAGACACAGCCTTCACCATTGTAGCTAATTCATTTCTCATTTTAAGCTGTCATTGCTCGGTGACTCACCCTTCCCAAAATCAATTACATCTATAGACCTGGAAAGAATATTTACTAATTAGCAATTTTGTGTGGGTAATTCTCAGAACTGTACAGCTCCTTGTCAAAGTTGTGGCATTCTTTTCTGCTGGAAAATTAATCTATGTAATTAGCAACAACTCTTGGGTTACTCAAAGGGCTTTTACACTGGTAGCTTTGTCATGGATCTTACTGACCAGTGTCTGAAAAGTACCGTGAAAGGAAAAGCCAGTAAAACATTGGTAGTAGAAATAAACCTGGGATTTGTATTACATTTAAACCATAAAATCAGAAACTCAAGGATCCTTGAGCTAACCAAAAAGTTGGTGTATTTAGAAGAACAAAAGGGAAATGACTCATTTTTAGCAGTGCAAAGGAACTTTTGGCAGAACTTTACTGCCACAAAAAATCACCCCTGAAAGGACTATGGCTTCATTGCCACTTGGTCCACAAGCCAGGGCAGGCTGTATACCTATTACCTGCCAAGGAGAAAGTTTCTAAGGATGGATATTCTGAAGTCTAGAAGAATCTGTTGAAAAAGTATACTTATGATCTCTATGTACTCTAAAATCCTTTATTTCATATACATACTCATACAAACACACAACCACAAGAGGATATTAGAATGTGTTAGTACAGGAAGGGCTAAAAGTATAGAAGAACACATGTCAAACCTCTATATGAGTGTTTTTTTTTTAATTTTTTTTTTTTTTTTTTTTTTTGTGGTACGCGGGCCTCTCACTGTTGTGGCCTCTCCCGTTGCGGAGCACAGGCTCCGGATGCGCAGGCTCAGCGGCCATGGCTCACGGGCCCAGCCGCTCCGCGGCACGTGGGATCTTCCCAGACCAGAGCACAAACCTTCGTCCCCTGCATCGGCAGGCGGATTCTTAACCACTGCGCCACCAGGGAAGCCCTATATGAGTGTTAATGGGCCAAGGAGAGTCTGCTGAGCCATGACTGGCACTCAGGAATAACCAGAAGGATCAAATACAATCAGCTAAGGCAAAGGGAAGCAGGTAGTCATCATAAGCCATATGGAAAGGATGTCCCAAGTCCAGAAGGCCATACAGCAAGCAAAAGCACCTAAACTGAGCAGGGGTAAAAAACCTCTACCCAGGAGTTTTCTGCTCTCTGTGCTTTATCCTTTGTTGTGGGTAATCACAGACCTGGGCCCTTGTCACCTATCAATCATAGCCAGAAAAGACACACAAGTCTGTCCTCCTGAAAACACCTAACTTAAAAAAAAATGTTTTATGGGATAATATTGATTTTTTGTTTTTTGGTCGATTGCTTGGTTGACTAACTCATTGATGATGGGGTCAAACATTTCCTATGTCTAGTTGGCTCATGATGGACCAACAGTGGTTCTAAACAAAGCCTTCCATGACTACTTCCCACTCACATCAAGCTAATTTAGTGAGCTTCCTCTGTGATTTCATAAAACTTCACATATCCCTCTGTCATAGCATTTACTTCACTGGATTGAAATTATCTGTTTACAGGTCAGTCTCTCCCATAAAACAGGAGCTATTCCAATATGGGGACCTTGTTTTCTTCTTGGCATCACCAGTGTCATTACTCATAAACCACTCAATTTTTTTGTTGTTTTTATTGGGTATGACTTTCCAAAAGTACAAGCCTTTTAAAAATTTATATTAATTTCCTACTACCTATACGTTTTGAGAAACCTGCCAAAATCAGTAGGTTTATGAGGTTGATTTCAGATGGCACAAAACACTTTATCTACTTTGTCATTTACACCCAGTCCTTGTAAGAGTGGAATTTCACATTTAGGAGTAGGAAGCTATATGTGATTTATGTCCAGGGTGACAGATTTGACTCTAGTGGGGAAGAAGAAAGAGAATGACATCTTTCAAGTTAAATTCTATGTAAACTTTTTTTTTATGGATAAGGACACAGAGGCCTGAGTGGAAGCCACATCTGAGCAAAGGACTTTAATAAGAACAGCAACTACTTTGTGTTACTTAGACCTAATATTAGCACTAAAAGGATGCTGGGCCAATAACTATGGGAAAATAAGTGATTCGAGTTTTTATCCCAAGAGTAATATGCATTTTATATTTAGTTCTAAGATCCTTTTTGAGTTAATTTTTGTGAAAGGTATAAGGCCTGTGTCTAAATTTTTTTGGGGGGGTGGGGGTCATGTGGATGTCTAGTTGTTCCAGGACCATTTGCTGAAAAGACTGTCTTTGCTCCACTGTATTGACTTTGCTCTTTTGTCAAAGATCAGTTAACTATATTTATGTAGATCCTTTTATGGGCTCTCTAAAACCTAGATGACCTAGGATATGGTGATGACTTTTCAAATACAATACCAAAGGCATAATCCATAAAAGAATCGAGAAGCTGGACTTCAGTTAAATTAAAAATTTCTGCTGTGTGAAAGACAATTTCAAGAAGATGAGAAGACAAGTCACAGACTGGGAGAAAGTATTTACAAAAGACACATCTGATAAAGGACTGTTGCCCAAAATCTATAAAGAACTATTAAGACTCAAAAATAAGACGATGAACAATTTGATCTAAAAAATCGGCCAACAGACGCTTTGACAAAGAAATTAGTTATACAGATGGCAAATAAGCATATAGAAAGATATACCATATCAAATGTCATCAGGAAAATGCAACTTAAAACAGCAATAAGATGTCACTGCACACCTATTAGAATGGTCAAAATTAAGAACACTGAAAATACAAAATGCTGGCAAGGAACTCATTCATTGCTGGTGGGAATGAAAATAGTACAGCTGCTTTGGAAGACAGTTGGGTGATTTCCTATAAAACTAAACACACTCTTACCATATGAACTGGTAATCATACTTCATGGTATTTACTAAGACTTGAAAGCAACCAAGATGTCCTTCAGTAAGTGAATAGATAAATAAACTGGTACAACCAGAGAAAGGGATATTATTAATTATATGACATTGTATAATAGGGAAAACTATGGAGACAGTAAAAAGATCAGTGATTATCAGGGGTTGGGGCAGGTGGTGCCAGTGGACAGGGATGACTAGGCAGAGTACCAAGGATTTTTAAGGCAGGAAATACTCTGTATGACATGAAAATGATACATACATATTAGTATACTTTGTCCAAACCCATAAAATGTACAACACAAAGAGTGAACCCTAAGGTACACCATAGACTTTTGGTGATTATGATGTGTCAGTGTAGCCTCATCAATTGTAACAAATGAACCACTCTGGTGGAGGAATCTCAATAACAGAGGAGGCTATGCATGTCAGGGGCAACAGGTATGTGGGCCGTCTCTGTACTTCCTGTTCATTTTTGCTGTGAACCTAAAACTGCTCTAAAAATATAAAGTTTTTTTAAAAAAACTAAAAGCTCAATAATAAAAGAAAAATAAGTCAATTTAAAAAAGAGAAACATGCATTTGCTAATTTGGTTCAGTTGATGGCAAGATACATCGATAATGTCAATCCAGCAAAATCTTCTGCTAAGATCCCACAAAAAAGGGCCAGGCCTCTACCATAGTGCTTCTTCAATAACCGACACAGTTATGTATATTTTATCTAAAATGTGCATAGTTCACTAAGTCAATAACAACAATAACTGACAAAATAAAGAAAACAGAACATCTCCTTTAAGCTTTAAACTTCCACTAGCATTAGAAAAACCTGATAGACGTTCAGGCCCTAGGGAGACACTTGCATATATTGACTCAAATAATCTATAGCAATATTGTGAGATAGTCAGTAGTACCCCTTTTTACAGATAAGAAAACCGAGGATCAGAGAAGTTAAATAACTTGCCAATAAATGATGGAGTTGAGATTTGAACCCAGACCTGTATGATTCCAAATTCTACACATTTCCTGTGTCGTCAGGCTGGTCACCATTCAGAGTCTCATATTTGGTCTGGAGAGCAACAAAGTTCAATGAGAAGAGACTGGGTAGCTGAAAAAGTGGTCAAAGAAAAACCCAGAGTCTACACAGACTAAAGACTGAGTGTCAGGAAAAGAAGGATGCACTGGTGGTGAATACACCAGTTGGAGGAATTGCAATCTCAAGATTTAGCATTTTGCCCTTGGGAAGACAATTTGGCAATATATTTCAAAAGCCATAAAAAGTTGATTTCCTTCAACTCAGATATGACACTTCTGGAAATCTAAGGATGTAATCCAAGATATGGAAAAGCTATATGCATAAACATGTTCATCCTATCGATTTTTATAAGAGAGAGAGGGGGTCAGGGGCAGAGAAGAAAAGGAGGAAAGAGAGAAGCAAAGAACAAAATTTACTTATACTGTGTTTATCTTATTCCATCAGGGAAGTGAAATGGCAAATGCATTTATGAGAGTGTATCAAGGTAACTGGATATAAAATCAAACAAGACTATGAAAATAATTAATATACACAATATATAAAAATTAGTTTTATTGAATAATTGGAATTATAAAAGTTATGGATAATAAAATATCCTATTACAACTCTACCAAAATATATAAAATATCTAAGAATTAGAGGAACAAATGATATGCAAGACTATTACAGAGAAAACTGAAAAATATTAGAAAAGCCCATAAAACAAAATCCTGTGAATGACAGGATTCAGTATCTTTGAAATGCCACTGCTTCCCAAATTATTCATAAATTCAATGCAAGTTCAATCTAAATCCCACTGATAATTTTTCAAGATTACTCTCCAGAATAATTTACTTCAAGTTTTTATATAACATTCATAACAATCATGTTTATAACAGTAAAAATTGATAAATTATAAGAAGTGAAAAAAAGGTATCCTGATCACTAGGGTTATAGTTATAAGCTAACTGGCAGTATGGGAAAATAAAAGCAATGAAATTTTTAAATTAAATAAAAAAGAAATACTCAATTACAAATGATACTGAAAATATTTAATAGTGTACAAAAAAATTCTAAGTATTTACATTAATAGTAAACAAACCAAATACTTGAATTAAAAGATAAAGATTGTTAAATTCAAGAAAAAGCCAAGAACTACTACCTGTTGTTTCCAAGAGACACATGTTAAAGGTAAGAACAACAAAAGGAAAAAAATGTAAAAGAATGGAAAACTATTTAATGAAAACACTAACAGAAAGAAGGCCAATGGAGTGATATAAATACCAGACAAAGTAGACTTAAAGTTTTACTTGAGGTTGAGAGGGATTTTTTTTTTTTTCTTTTTGCGGTATGCGGGCCTCTCACTGTTGTGGCCCCTCCCGTTGCGGAGCACAGGCTCCGGACGCGCAGGCCCAGTGGCCATGGCTCACGGGCCCAGCCGCTCCGTGGCACATGGGATCCTCCCAGATCGGGGCACGAACCCGCATCCCCTGCATCGGCAGGCGGACTCTCAACCACTGCGCCACCAGGGAGGCCTGAGAGGGATGTTTTATAATTATAAAATTGCTCAACCCAGGAACTTCTCTGGTGGTCCAGTGGGTAAGACCCCCATGCTTCAAATGAAGGGGCCCCGGGTTCAATCCCTGGTTGGGGAATTAGATCCCGCATGCATGCCACAACTAAGAGTTCACATGCCACAACTAAAAGACCCCACATGCCGCAACAAAGATCCCGTGCGCTGTAACTAAGACCTGGCACAACCTAAATAAATAATTAAAAAAAAAAAAACTTCTCTTTAAAAAAAATAATAAATAAAAAGTAAAATTGATCAATCCTAAAGCAAAATGTAACAATTCCAATTACAGTTAGAGATTTTAATAACCTCTCTGATAACATTTTTTAAATAGACAATATATCAATAGATATGTAGAAAACTTTTTTAATATGTCCCCAAACTAGTTTTATTTTACTGTACTTATTTCTATTTTTTACTGAGGTGTAGTTGATATAGAAGACTTTTTAAACATAATTAACAAATGTAACATAATTGAAATAGATAAAATTCTTTGTTTAACTGCTGTAGAATACATATCTCTTTAAAGCACAACTGTAATATTTAATAAGATAGACAATTTGCTGGTCCATAAAGCAAGTTTCAGCAAATTTCAAAGCACTGAAATTATTTTGAACTTGTTCTCTGACAATTAAGCTAGAAATCAGTAACAGGAAGATAACTAGAAAATTCCAAAATATTTATAATTATCCATTACACTCCTAACTAACCAATGAATCAAAAAAAAGACAATAAAAGTTATGAAATATTTTGAACTGAACGATCAAGAAAATTTGTGGGATTCAACTAAAGATCTGCTTAGAGGGCTTCCCTGGTGGCACAGTGGTTGAGAGTCTGCCTGCTGATGCAGGGGACACAGGTTCGTGCCCTGGTCCAGGAATATCCCACATGCCATGGAGTGGCTAGGCCCATGAGCCACGGCTGCTGAGCCTGTGCATCCAGAGCCTGTGCTCCGCAATGGGAGAGGCCATAAGAGTGAGAGGCCCGCATACCGCCAAAAAAAGAGAGATCTGCTTAGATGAAAAGACACAGTATTAAATGCATATATCCAAAAAGAAGAAGGGTTGAAAACCAATTATCTCAAGAAGCTAGAAAAGGAATGGCAAATTACACCGAAACAAAATAAAAGGGATGAAATAATAAAGAACAGAAATCAATTAAACTGAAAACTTACAGTAGAAAAATTTGACACTGTTAAAAGTTGGTTCTTTGCAAAGGTTAAGAAAATTGATAAACCCCTAGCAAGACTAGTCAAGAAAAAAAGAGAGAAAAAAAATCACTACAGATCCTACATAGATATTATTAAGATCATAGAAGAATATATTGAACTTTATACCAAAAATGGAAAATTTAAATAAAATAAATGGAAAATTTAAATAAAATAGACAAACCCTATTAAAATACTACTTACCAATCTCTAGCATTCCTATACACTAATGATGAAAAGTCTGAAAGTGAAATTAAGAAAACACTTCCATTTACCATTGCAACCAAAAGAATAAAATATCTAGGAATAAACCTACTAAGAAGACAAAAGAACTGTATGCAGAAAATCATAAGACACTGATGAAAGAAATTAAAGATGATACAAATACATGGAGAGATATACCATGTTCTTGGATTGGAAGAATCAGCATTGTGAAAATGACTCTACTACCCAAAGCAATCTACAGATTCAATGCAATCCTTATCAGACTACTACTGGCATTTTTCACAGAACTAGAACAAAAAATTTCACAATTTGTATGGAAATGCAAAAGACCCCAAATAGCCAAAGTAATCTTGAGAAAGAAAAACGGAGCTGGAGGAATCAGGCTCCCTGATTTCAGACTATACTACAAAGCTAGAGTAATCAAGACATTATGGTGCTGGCACAAAAACAGAAATATAGATCAATGGAACAGTATAGAGAGCCCAGAGATAAACCCACACACACATGGTCACCTTGTCTTTGATAAAGGAGGCAAGAATATACAGTGGAGAAAAGACAGCCTCTTCAATAAGTGGTGCTGGGAAAACTGGACAGCTACATGGAAAAGTATGAAATTAAACACTCCCTAACACCATACACAAAAATAAACTCAAAATGGATTAAAAACCTAAACGTAAGGCCAGACACTATAAAGCTGTTAGAGGAAAACATAGGCGGAACACTCTATGACATAAATCACAGCAAGATCCTTTTTGACCCACCTCCTAGAGAAATGGAAATAAAAACAAAAATAAACAAATGGGACTTAATGAAACTTCAAAGCTTTTGCACAGCAAAGGAAACCATAAACAAGACCAAAGGACAACCGTCAGAATGGGAGGAAATATTTGCAAATGAAGCAACTGAGAAAGGATTCATCTCCAAAATTTACAAGCAGCTTATGCAGCTCAATAACAACAAAACAAACAACCAAATCAAAAAATGGGCAGAAGACCTAAATAGACATTTCTCCAAAGAAGATATACAGACTGCCAACAAACACATGAAAGAATGCTCAACATCATTAATCATTAGAGAAATGCAAATCAAAACTACAGTGACATATCATCTTACACCAGTCAGAATGGCCATCATCAAAAAATCTACAAAAAATAAATGCTGGAGAGGGTGTGGAGAAAAGGGAATCCTCTTGCACTGTTGGTGGGAATGTAAATTGATACAGCCACTATGGAGAACAGTATGGAGGTTCCTTAAAAAACTAAAAATAGAACTACCATACGACCCAGCAATCCCACTACTGGGCATATACCCTGAGAGAACCATAATTCAAAAAGAGTCATGTACCAAAATCTTCATTGCAACTCTATTTACAATAGCCAGTACATGGAAGCAACCTAATTGTCTGTCAATGGATGAATGGATAAAGAAGATGTGGCACATATATACAATGGAATATTACTCAGCCATAAAAAGGAACGAAATTGAGTTATTTGTAGTGAGGGGGATGGACCCAGAGTCTGTCATACAGAGTGAAGTAACTCAGAAAGAGAAAAACAGATACCGTATGCTAACACATATATATAGATATGGAACTGAAGAAAAAAAAAAAAAGTCATGAAGAACCTAGAGGCAAGATGGGAATAAAGACATAGACCTACTAGAGAATGGACTTGAGGATATAGGGAGGGGGAGGGGTAAGCTGTGACAAAGTGAGAGAGAGGCATGGACATATATACACTACCAAACGTAAAATAGATAGCTAGTGGGAAGCAGCCGCATAAGCACAGGGAGATCAGCTCAGGTGCTTTGTGACCACCTAGAGGGGTGGGATAGGGAGGGTGGGAGGGAGGGAGACCGAAGAGGGAAGAGATATGGGAACATATGTATATGTATAACTGATTCACTTTGTTATAAAGAAGAAATTAACACACCATTGTAAAGAAATTATACTCCAATAAATATGTTTAAAAAAATACTACTTACCAAAACTGAAACATAAAAAAGTCTGAAATTTTTAATTAAATAATTTGAACTCATAATAAAGACTTTCCCACAGAGAAACTCTTGGCCCAGATGGTTTCAAGTGTGAATTCCTCACAATATTTATTTTACTAGGTTGAAAAGTATCCTTCCAAAATTTGTGTCCACCCAGAGCCTTAGAATGTGACCTTATTTGGAAATAGGGTCATTGTATATGTAATTAGTTAAGATCAGATTATACTGGATTAAGGTGGACCCTAAACTAAATATGACTGGTATCTTTATAAGAAGAAGAGAAGAGACCCAGACACACAGAGATTGCCATGTGACAATGCAGGCAGAGATTGGAGTAATGTTTCTCTAAGGCAAGGAATGCCAAAGATTACCAGCAACCCCAGGAGGCAGGAAGAGGCAAGGAAGGATCCTCTCCTACGGCCTTCAGCGAAAGCATGGTCTTGCCAACCTCAATTTGTTTCTGGCCTCCAAACTGTGAGAGAATAATTTCTGTTGTTTTAAGCCTCCCATTTTGTGTTCATTTGTTATGGCAGCTCTAGGAAATTAATATTTTTATAAAATAAATAGTTAGGATCTAATTCAAACTCTCTCAGAGTACAAAGAAAGAGAACCATTTCCAATTTGCTCTACTGGGATATGATAAATGTGATATCAAAACTAACAAAGATACTACAAGAAAGTAAAGTTAAAAAACAGTATCATTTATAAATACAGACACAAAAATCCTCAACAAAGTACTATGAAATGAAAATCAGGAGCAACAATCGATATCAATGTATGTTACCACATTAACAGAAGAAAAAAATATGATCTTTTGAAGCAATGCATAAAAGACACTTGATAAAATTCTACAAACATTCATGGAAAAAGTTTTACCAAGCTAAAAATAAAAAATAATATTCTTAGTTTGATAGGAGTTAGAAAGAAAGGAAGGAGGAAGTCTTTTAGCAAGCATTATACTTCATACTTCATACTGAAAGCTTTTTCTGTAAAATTATAAATGAGACAATGACAAGTGTTTTGACAACTGCTAATGAACACTATATTTAAGTGTTCTGACCAGTGCAACAAAGCAAAAAAAAAAAAAAAAAAAAAAAAACAAAGGATTTAAATGGAAGAAAAAAGTCCTTATTTACAGATAATATGATTGTATTCATAGAAAATCCCAAAGAACCTATAGATGAGTTATTGGAATTTAAAATTAATAACTAAATTTAGAAAACATAGCTGAATTCAAGGTCAAAATTTTAAAATCATTATATTTCTATGAACTAGCAACAATTAGAAAATAAAATTTATAAAATAATAGTATTTACATAACAGGGAAAATTATAAAATATTGTGATGGTTAATTTTACATATCAACTTGACTGGCCATGGGATGCCCAGATTTCTGGGTGTGTCTGTGAGGGTGTTTCTGGATGAGATTATCATTTGAACTGGTGGACTCAGTAAAGAAGACTGCCCTCCACAATGTGGGTGAGCATCATCCAATTCATTTTGGGCCTGAATATAACAAAAGGCAGAGGATGGAGGAATTTTCCCTCACTTTTTTTTTTTCTGAGTCATTGCTTGATCTGGAACTCAGCTTCTCCTGCCCTCAGACTGGGATTTACACCATTAACTTCACTGGTTCTCAGACCTTTGGCTTGAACTTCTTTACTTTGGATTTAAATTACATCACTGACTTTCTTGGGTCTCCAGCTTGCAGATGGCAGAGCATAGAACTTACCAGCCTCCATAATTGTGGTAGCCAATTCCTTGTAATATCTTAACATTACTATCCTAGGAATAAATCTAATGAAACTGAATTTTTATCTTATTTTATTTATTATTATTTTATTTTATTACTGAGGCTTTCATTCTGCTTAGAATATAGAAAATAACTAGAGAAATTCACTTGCACCCTGGAATTTCCTGTGGGGTTTCTCTCACTTCAGGAGTTAATACAATATGTCTGAGTTGCTCAAACTTGCATATTCCCAAGCAGTGCCTGTTTCATGACTGACTCTTAGGTGGTTTCTGAGAATTGACATCTTGAAATGTTCTGATAAAAATATTTTGCTCACTCAGGACTTTGAAACAATTTGTCTAGATAGTTTGTGCAAACACTCTGATTTGTGATAAACACCTGCTTTCCTTCTGGGGGCCTGGAGTCCACCAGTTCAGTAACTGCAATTTGTCATGAAGACACTGTATGTCTATGTGAGAGACGTCTGATAAAAACCCTGGCCACATAGGCTCAGGCCAGCTTCCATTTTGCATGTGTTACTCTCAGTTGCTGGAGAAACTAAGCACATCCTGTGCAACCCCCCTTCAGAGGACTTGTGCCTTTTCCTTTCAGTGATTTTGCTTTGTATTCTTTTGCTGCAAAAAACTGTAACCAGAAATTATATAACAACTTCTGAATCTTATGAGGCTTTCCAGTGAATCACCAAACTTGTGTTGATCTCTGGGGCCTCTGATGCAGGCCCAAACAGTGAGAATAAACTATAACTTATAAAAATCATTATTTTAAAAACTCTTAAGAAAGTAAAGGTCACAAGGAAATCTATTGGCTTAAAATCCAAGAAACATTAAGTCCTTTTTAGGAAGAAATAGATCAACAGCTGCTTTTATCTTTGGCAGAACAGCAGAAGGCAGAGAAATCTACCATAGGCATGGTAAAAGAAAACAGCCAAAGTTTTAACATGTTTTTACAAGACAAGTTTGGATTGGTATGCTGGTTTAGTATGCACTTACCTGCCAACTCTTACCCAAGTTCTTCATCAACTGTTCACAAGAATGATTGTGGACAGAGCATGAGCACTGAGATAAACTCTCCCTGAGTCACAGGCTATAAAGGGCTTACTGATATATGAGGGCAAGGAAGGAGAAACAAAGTACACCCCGCAGGTACTCCATGCCTTGTAATGAGTACCAAACAACAACAGTCAATGACTGGAGGCAAGCAGGAGAGATAAGATATTCTTTCAGACAATAAGATTCCAAGTCTTGATGAAAGAAAGGTTCTGATAACATACTCAATTACAGCTGGCCCTCAAACAACACAGGGGTTAGGGGTGCCAACCCTCTGCACAGTCAAAAATCTGTGTGTAACTTTACAGTCAGCCCTCCATATACACAGTCCTGCATCCATGAGGTCAACCAACTCTGGATTGTGCAGTACTGTAGTATGTATTTATTTTTAAAAATTGATGTATAAGTGGACCTGCACACTTCAAACTCATGTTGTTCAAGGGTCAACTGTAATTCTAAACCTGTGATCAATTCAATCTAACTAAAAAGAAAAGCCCAGCATACACTAGACCCAGTTTAACTATAGACTAAATTGGCTTAACACAATATAACAGACTCACAGCAGCAGCAGCATGCTCTTTGCTAGGGCTGTATTAGTTTCCTAGGGCTACTGTACTAATTACAACAAACTAGGTGACTTAACAGAAATTTATTCTCTCTCAGTTCTAGTGACTAGAGGTCTGAAATCAGAATATTGGCAGGGCAGGCTCCTTCTGAAGGCTCTAGGGAAGAACATTTTCTCATCTCTTTTAGCTTCTGGTGGTTGCTGGCAATCCTCAGCATTTCTTTTTTTTCTTTTTTTTTTTTTTTGCGGTACGCGGGCCTCTCACTGTTGTGGCCTCTCCCGTTGCGGAGCACAGGCTCTGGACGCGCAGGCTCAGCGGCCATGGCTCAAGGGCCCAGCCGTTCCACGGCATGTGGGATCTTCCCAGACCGGGGCACAAACCCATGTCCCCTGAATCGGCAGGCGGACTCTCAACCACTGCGCCACCAGGGAAACCCAGCATTTCTTATTTTGTAACAGGATAACTCCAGTCTCTGCCTCTGTCTTCATATGGCCTTCTTCACTATGTCTCTCTGTTTATGAATCTCCCTCTTCTTATATGAACATTAATAACTGGAAACAAATCCCACCCTATTCCAGTATGACTTCACCTTAATTTGATTACATCTGCAAAGACCTTATTTCCAAATAAGGTCACATTCTCAGAGACCAGAAATTAGGACTTCACCATATCTTTTGGGGTCACACAATCTAAACAACAACGTGTAGATATAAATCTCTAACCACTTAAATCTCTGCTATTCTTTTATTCACAATGTTTTGCATTTACTCAAAAATTATGAGACGTGAAGAACAAGACAATGTAGCCCATCATCAAGAGAGAAAAGGGTCAAGAGAACCAGATCTAGAATAATCTGGTGTATCAAATCAGACACTTTAAAATAAATATGAATATGTTACAGAATCTAGTGAAAAGTGTGGATGACATGCATAAGCAGATAGGTAACTTCAACAGAAAATGAAAACTATACAAAAGAGCCAAATGGGAATTCTGAGATGAATTATGTTTATGGGCTTACATGCATAGTGGATATAGCACAGGGAGAAGTCGTTGAATTTGAAGACAGTTCAGTAGAAATTATTCAGTCTAAAACACAAATGGGAAAAGAGTTTTAAAAATAAACATCAGAGATATACAGAACAATAAATTTGTGTTAATGAAGCACAGAAGGAGAAGAAAATAGATCAGAAGACTTTTTGAAGAGATAGCATTTAACAATTTTCCAAAACTGATGAAAGAAAGCAAACACACAGATCCTAGAAGTTCAGAAAATTCAAAGGATAAATATTAAGAAAACCACAACTAGGTACATGATATTCAACCTGAAAATCAAAGATAAAAAGAAAATCTTAAAGGCATTCAGAAAAAAAAGACACATTACCCAAAAAGCAATGATAAGAATGAAGACTGACTTCTCAACAAAAACAATGGAATACAGAAGGCAACACTACATTTTAAATTAGTGAAATAAAACACCCTTTAAATTTAATATTCTACACACAGCAAAAATGTCTGCTAAAAATGGAATAAAGATTTTCTAAGAAAAAATAGTTGAAAGAATTACTCTCCAGCAGATCTGTACTACAAGAAATACTGAACATTCCTTAGGCTGAAGTTATAAAACAATGAATAAAGAACACAGAAGAAAAACATTAAAATGTTCATAAACATATACTATATGATTTTACATCTAAAAATTATTTCTATATACACATTAACACACAATATGTGTTATAGATACACATATAAAGTTGACCCTTGAACAACATGAGTTTGAAATGCACAGGAGCACTTGTCCACAAATTTTTTACAATAATAAATTCTATATTACTATACAATCCACAGTTGGTTAAATCCATGAATGTGGAATTACAGATATGGAGGAACCACAGATATGGATGGCCAACTATAAATTATACAGATTTCAACTGCATAGAGGGTTGGCACCCTTAACCCTTGCATCGTTCAAGGGTCAACAATATATTTAAAATTCTTTAAAAGATTGTTTTTAAAATGTGAGAAATGTAAAGTACAGATATATGTGTGTATATGTGTGTGTGTGTGTATATATATATATATATATATATATATATATATATGTAAAGTATATGGCAATAAGATTACAAAGATCAGGAAAGTGTTCAGAGGAGTATACTTTGTAAGGTCCTGACAGTGTTCATGAAGCAGTAAAATATTTGCTGAAGACTGTTTGTACTGAACCATTCAGTGTGGTAGTTGGTGCGGGTCTCTAGCTATTCTGCACTTAATGTATGCCTAGTCAGAATTTAGATGTGCTATAGTGTAAAATCAACCAAATTTCAGAGACTTGGAAGGAACAAAAAGTGTAAAGTATCTCATTAAAAATTTTATATTGCTTACATTTGAAATGATAATAGTTTGAATATATTGATTTTAATAAAATATATTAGCAAGATTAATTCTACCTGTTTATTTTTACTATTTCATTTTTTAGTTTTTGGCCATGCCATGTGGCTTGAGGGATCTTAGTTCCCTGACCAGATTGAACTCGCACCCTCAGCAGTGAAATCATGAAGTCCTAACCGCCAGGGAATTCCCTATTTTTACTATTTTAATGTGCCTACTAGAATATTTGAAATTATACTTGGCCCACATTTATGACTCATATTATATTTCCATTAGATAGTACAACTCTGAAATAACCACTAAAGATAACATAGAAAAGATAAAATTAAAAGTCAATAGATGGATGGAAAGAAATACTAAAATTATTAAATTTAATGATAAAAGGCAACAAAGAAGGAGGGAAAAAGAGCCAATGGAACAAATAAAATTTAACACCAAGAGAACAGACTTATCTACAAGTATGTCAATAATTACATTAAATATAAATGCAATAAAACTTATTTAAAAGCTTAGATTGCTATATTGGACAAAAAAGCAAGACCTAGTCCAACTATATGTTGATTAGAAGAAACATACTGAAGGACATATACCAATTACTAAACAATGGATTTAAAGACTTACCATTTAAACATGAAGCATAATAAAGCTAGTGTGGCTGTATAAATATGTCACAGTAACAAAAGTCACAGTTCATAAAGAAGAAATATATATGTACCTAACAAAAAAGTACTCAAATACACAAATAAAAAATTAATAAAAGCAATGCAACAACTCCCCACTGAAAGCTGCTGACCTTGAAGCATTTCTGTATTACTTTTAAAAAATTAGAAATATTTTAAAGATTTGAACACTATCCACCAAATTGACCTAGTTAACATTTATAGATTCTAATCTCTAATAACTATAGGAGACACATTATTTTCAAGTGTACATGGAATATTCACCAAGAAATACCATATACTGACCCATAAATCAAGTCTCAATTAATTTTAAAGAATCAACATCATAGACACAAAAAAAATCATAAAGAGGATGTTATCTGATTATGCCAGTATTAAATTAGAAACCACTAACATTAGGATGGCTAAAAAAATCCCTCAAATATTTATAAATTAAACAAAACACTCATAAATAACTCAGACACCACAATGAAAATAGTTTAGTTCAAAATATATTTTGGGAAAAAAAAAATATATATATATATATTTTGGGGCCTTCCCTGGTGGCGCAGTGGTTGAGAGTCCGCCTGCCGATGCAGGGGACACAGGTTCGTGCCCCAGTCCAGGAAGATCCCACATGCCGTGGAGCGGCTGGGCCCGTGAGCCATGGCCGCTGAGCCTGCGCGTCCAGAGCCTGTGCTCCACAACGGGAGAGGCCACAATGGTGAGAGGCCCGCGTACCACCAAAAAAAAAAAAAAAAAAAAAAAAATATATATATATATATATATATATATATATATATATATATATTTGAACTAAATGATAATGAAAAAACATTATGTCACAATGTGCAGGATGCAACTAAAGCAGTACTTATAAGGAAATTTTAACTTAAAGGGCCAACTTAAAAGCCACAATCAATGATCTATACTTATCTTAAGGATCTATAAAAGAAGAGTAAATTGAACCACAAGTAGAAGAGAGAAAATAACAAAATGACAGCAGAGATCAGTAAAATGGAAAACAATAAATAGAGAAAATAATTAAGGTCAGAAGTGTTTCTATATTGAAAAGAATAATAAAACTGAAAAATCTCTAGCAAGATTGAATGAAATAAAGAGAAACTACAAATTCTAAATATCAGGAATTAAAGAGGGATTATCACCACATACAGTAGGGCCATTAAAAAGAAAAGTATTACAAACAATTTTATGCCAATAAATTTGACAACATATATTAAATGCATAAATTCCTTGGAAAAAACTTATAAAAACTGGAATAAGAACAATGTAAGTATCCCTATATCCATTCAAGAAAATGTCACTCCAAGATGATTTCACTGGTGAATACTATCAAATATTTTAGAAAGAAATATCAGTTTTAGATCCACTCTTTTCAAAAATGGAGGAGGACACAATACTTGCCAACTCACTCTATGAGGCCTACATAATGCTGACAACAAGACCACAAAATCATATTAGAGACTGTGTTCCTCATGAGCATAGACTCAATAATAATGATATTAGCAAACAGAATATAGACATAAATAAAAAGGATAATATGTCGCAAACAAGAATTTCAGTAATACAAGACTGACAATTTATGAGATTCAAACAATGCATTCATCAGAGTAACATATTAAAGGAGAAAAATTATATAATCATGTAATAGATATAGAAAAAAATTTTGACACAATTTTGACCCAATTTTACTTACCCATTCATGATAAAAGTACTTACAAACTTAGAAGAAAATTTCTCAAATTGATAAAGAGCATCTAAGGAAGACCTACAACTAATAAGATACCTAACTTTGAAATATTGAACACTTTCTCCCTAAGATCAGGGTAATACAAGGATGCCCATTCTTACCACTTCTATTCAACACTGTACTGCAGGGCCTAACCATTGCAATTATGTAAGAGAAAGAAACAAAAAATCATAAAAATTAGACATAAATATTTAAACTTTCTTTGTTGGTGCAAATATAGACAAATAGATAATTGGGCTGAATATAATATCTAGAAACAGATCCTAATTTATGAAAAAGTTGTCACTGGAATACAGTGGAAAATGGTTTATCTCTTCAATAAATTATGCTAAAGCAATTGGCTTACATATAAAAAAAAACAAGCTTTTACTCCTTCCCTACATATTACATAAAATTTAACTTCACATGGATTCTAGATATAAATATTAAAATAATAAAAGTTTTACCATAAATGCTGGAGAGGATGTGGAGAAAAGGGATTGGAATAGTTGGAAAGTAAATTGGTGCAGCCACTATAGAAAACAGTATGGAGGTTCCTTAAAAAACTAAAAATAGAGTTACCATATGATCCTGCAATTCCACTCCTGGGCATATATCCGGAGAAAACCATACTTCAAAAAGATACATGAGGACTTCCCTGGTGGCGGAGTGGTTAAAAATTCACCTAATGCAGGGGACACGGTTTGATCCCTGGTAAAGGAAGATCCCCCATGCTGCAGAGCAACTAAGCCCACACACCACAACTACTGAGCCTGTGCTCTAGAGCCCGCAAGCCACAACTACTGAAGCCTGCGCATCTAGAGCCCTGCTCTGCAACAAGAGAAGCTACCGCAATAAGAAGCCCACGCACTGCAACGAAGAGTAGCCCCTGCTCACCACAACTAGAGAAAGCCCATGTGCAGCAACGAAGACCCAACACAGCCAAAAATAAATTTATTTTTTTAAAAAAGATACGTGTACCCCAGTGTTCATTGCAGCACTATTTACAATAGCCAAGACATGGAAGCAACTAAATGTCCATCAACAGATGAATGGATAAAGAAGATGTGGCATATATATATACACAATGGAATATTACTTGGGCATAAAAAAGAATGAAATTATGCCATTTGCAGCAACATGGATGGACCTAGAGATTACACTAAGTGAAGTAAGTCAGAGAAAAACAAATATACAATATAACTTACATGTGGAATCTAAAACACAAATGACCTTATTTACAAATCAGAAACAGACTCAGAGACAGAAAACAAACTTATGGTTGCCAAAGGGGAAAGTGGAGTGGGGAGGGATATATTAGGAGCTGGGTATTAACTGAAACTACTATGTATGAAATAAACAACAAGGTCCTACTGTATAGCACAAGGAACTATATTCAATACCTTATAATAACCTATAATGAAGAAGACTATGAAAAAGAATTTATGTATAACCGAATCACTTTGCTGTATACCAGAAACTAACACAACATTGTAAATCAACTGTACTTCAATTTAAAAAAAAGGAATAAAATTTTTAGAAGGTAACATAGGAGAGTATCTTCGTGACCTTGAGTTAGGCAAAAATTTCTTAAACAGGAGGAAAAGACACTAACCATAAATGAAAGATTGATAAATTGGAATTCATTAAAAATATAAAATTCCTGTTTATCAAAATAAGTCATTAAGGAATGAAAAGTCACGCCTTAAAGAAAAAGAAGCCTTTATGCACATATAGCCAAAGGGTCTAAAATATATAAATTCCTACAAATGAACAAGAAAAAAAGAAAAACAGACAACTAAATTAAAAATGGGGGAAAGGACTTAGATACAATACCTCAAAAAGAATATTTAAATGACCAATAAACAACAAAAGTAAAAATCCCTTAATATCAACTGTTGCAAAGATGTAGAGCATCTGGAACTCTCATACGCTGTTGAATATAAAATTGGTTTAATCACTCTGGAAAACGGTTTGGTAGTACCTTTAAAAGATAAACGTTCATGGATCTTGTGATCTGTCAATTCCATTCCTAAGTATATCCTAACAGAAATGCAGGCAAACAAAGACATAGGGAAGGGTGTTCTTGGCCAGTACCAGGAGTAGGGTGAAGTAAGGGAGATGCCTAGTACCCAAAATTTGAGGAGGTGCTCACTCCCAGGGTCATCAAAGTGCCAGTGTGATCCTGAGGGTGAGTGCTTCCTCAAATTTTGCACCCCAGGCACCTCTCTTGCCTCACTCTAGTCCCGTCCCTGGTCTTGGCAGCAGTGTTCATAAGAGCCAAAATATCCGAATATCCATCAACTGTAGAATAGACTAAGTAAACTGTTATTTAAAATTCACCATACAGCAGTGAAAAGGATGAAGTAGTTAAATGCAACAACACATATCAATTTCACAAACAACGTGGAGCCTAAGAAGTCTTTCACAAAATAGTACATGATTCCATTCATACGAAGTTCAAAATCAGGCAAAACTGATCAATTATGATAGGGGTCAGAAGAGTAATTAGTTTCAGCGGGGATAATGATTATAAAGGTGCCCAAGAGAGGCTTCTAGAGTCCTGGTAGAAGTCTATATCTTGATCAGGGTGGCAGTTACATAGGTATGTTCACTTAGCAAACATCGACTGAGATGGATATGCTCATTATATGTATACTATCTATCATTATATGTCACTATGATTTGCTCACTTCTGTGTGCTATTCAGTTAAAACATTTACAAAAAAATAAAAATAAAAAGCAATGGAAATGAACTTCCATTTCTGGATACTGATATTTTGAAATGGGGACCATAAAGGGGAGAAGGGTACCAGTGGACTTCCCCTGTATCTGTAATGTTTCATTTATTTTAAATTATACTGAAACAAACATGGTAAAATGATACAATTTGATAGAGGTGAGCAATGGGTACACAGTTCATTGTTGTACTCTTTACTTTTCTCTTTCAAATGTTTTATACTTAAACACACACACACACACACACACACACACACACACACACACAACCCAGCAATGTGGGTTATCTGGAGCTGGTATCTGATCTACCGAGAGGATAGTTCAACCCACATAATTAACAACACTTCTTGCAAAACACTATAATGCTTTGAGTTCCCTAATAGACTTCTCATTCTGCTCCCTGCCAAGGCAAAATATGCTATTTGCAACAAGCCCTTCAATTCCATTCAAGAAAATTTTGCAAAATGAGGAGAGCTTGTTTTTAGCTTTCCTTTAATACTATAGGTTTTGAAACTGAAGCTTCAGAAAGAATATCCTGCCCTTCTTGTGTCTCCATCAAAGTCTGATGCTCCTTGGAAAACAAATTACAAGTGGTTCTGTTCACCTCTCACTGATCCTAAATCATAGAAAAGATAATAAATAAGATTAACTTTACACTCGCAAGGTCTTCTCTGTGACAGACTTTCAGATGCAGATACAAAGCTGGAAGAGTTGACTTTTCACACTTTCTTTCACCTTTTAAGCTCAGTTTTATAAGAAAGTATCAGAAGTGCTGGGACTTTCATTACGCTTCAGTTAGCCTTTGCTTACCTCCACTTAAGAAATCGCTTCCTCTCACATTAGAGATAGACTGACAGGAAATACTCCACCCTCCCCCATGTCCTGGCTGAGAGCGGAAGATACCCATGGTACAGGACAGAACCAACTGAACAGCTTAAACACAGATACAAACCAGCCCAATGTTCTGCATCCAACCCGAGACAGGCTGGATTAGACAGCTCTCTGTAGACCTGTTCCTGATCTCCATTGATTCCAGTTCTCTCCCAGTTCTAGGTCAGTTTTAAAAAGTTGGGGGTGGGAATAGAGGACCTCAAAGGTGGATCCAAGCAGACATGGTAGTAAATCAACCATATGAAAAGACCAAGGTAGGTATGATATAGTGAAAAGAGCCGTAAGTTTAGAGTCAGAAGCTCTGTATTATGATTCTGACTTACTGGGCTGAGCAACCAGAAGCAAGTCATTTTAACCTGAGTCCCTTTCCTCTCTGCAAAATGAGCAAGGTAATGACTCTCTCTTTCAGGAGTTTTGTGTGGTTTGCATGCTGTGAAATGTTGAAAATATTACATGGGCATAGGCAGTAAAAGAAAATGCCTATCATTGGCTCACCTACTAGTCTAAGCCTTGAAAGCACTATCTAATTTATCTTTAAGTCAGCTTTCATTCTTTTCCCTATATACTCTTTAGTCGTTACATGTTCATTTCATTTCTTCCAGTTCCTTTTACATCTTCTCAACCGGCCATTTAATATCTTCAGAACACACTATGAAATATCAAGGTATTTGAGCTTTTGCACCTTGGAGCTTTTCAGTTCTGATGTGTCTAAATTCTATCTTTTGGTTGAAATGAATATGCGCCATTCACAAGCAGACCACCAGATGATAGACACCTCTCAAAAGACAAGTTAACCAGACATTACTGAGTCATGTAGTCACGCCGTTCATCCAGATGGCACCAGGAAGGGTCAAGTTTTTGAACGGAAGTAATTATGAATTATAAGTAAGGTAATATTTCCTAACCCTAAGGCTATGCCACAGCCTATGCCAGATTGCATGCTTTGGAACATCATTGCAATAAAATTGACAAATTTTATTAGTTTCTCTTTACAGAGTAACGTAGCATTTGCAGTTGGCAGATTGATGTTTCCAGTTTCACCTAATTTGGAGGGGGTTGTATTTTTTTTAAAGATGTATTTGTGTTGAAAAAGAGAGGTTCTCTCCCATCTCATAATTCTACTGACTTTCAGCTCAAACTCCCTCTCCCCACAAGGTAAGAAAGTTAGGGTATCCATTCCTTTCTTCTCTTTCCACTCTTTTACTCAATCCATACCAAGGGAAAAAAAGTCACTGATCTGATTTTTCAGAGCATCCCACTTGACTCTTTGGCATGATTGCCACTTTGGCCATTTCATCTCCTTCCGTCTTCCTTTATGAAGTAGGGACATAGTCCCTAATCCATGAAGCTGGATGAATAACTCATTTCAGGCCAGCACTGCAGGCTGTATTATTTTCAACTCAGCAGAAGAGAAAAGTAGGTACTTGAATTCAGTCTCAGTCCTCTGCCTTGCCTTCAGTCCAGTTTTACCAGACATCCTTGCATTCGGAGTAACAGGGTACTTGTTTTCAATTAGTCTAGAGACACTGTATATGTTCTCATCAGAAAGAAATCTAAAAGGGCATCTGTATCACCTCAATTTGGGGTCATGAGTTTGGTATGTGCCCTGTAATTGTGAGGAACAAAGGCAGGCTCATGCAGCCCACACTGCTAGGTCAGTCCCACCTTGCATTGGGCAATGTTCTTGGAGAATGCAACAACAGGATTTCATCAAATTTAACTGTCATCCAGAAGCATCTCTTGAAGAAAATGTTAATGCCACCTTTTGGTTAGCATGAGTAGACTTTCCTTCCAGATGCTACAGCCTGTAGCTGGTAATGATAGGTCTCCCTAGCAGCCTACAAAACCCAGTTCTGAGGACATCTGAGAATAGAATGAAACTGTTACCATTTAAGTCAGAACCCAGAATCACAAGACAGAATTTAACATCAGGTTACAGTTGAGCGTCAGAAATTAGGCAACATCTGTGATCAGCCAGCTAGGGGATAACTTCTGATCCACTACCGTGTCTGAAAGGAGAATTCCAGACCTAGGATCACAATGACTACCACTGTCAAGTGACACCCAAACATTCTAGGTGGCAAGACAGACCGTGAAAACATTTTCTTGACATTTTGCTATAGAGCAGGATATTCAAAAAAGAGAATGAGGAATAAACATGTGTTTAAAGATCCTTTACTCTTCCCCTCTCCATATGGAAAAAGTGCTGATTTCCATAAAAGGTGTTCATCTGATATCCTGGCAGGATATCAATCCTACTGTTCTCTTTGTTCAAGAAATAGTTGATCATAACATCTGCACTTCCTTCACACAAATTTGTGACCAAGTTTCCAACAGTACGTTTCCACACTTCATCAGCAATCTCCTGTTAAAAATGGGCAGTGCCCAAAGAATTTCCTATGAAATACGTGTCCCTAGAGATGCTCTTTTCTTTGAGATGAAGGGAGAACTCTGCAATGGTCATATATAATTAAAGAAAGCAAAATAACAAACTCTCCTGGAGATTCACAGGCATGTTAGTATATCAAAGGCTCTGAAACACCACGCAAAAAAACCCCACAAAAGGGCTTCCCTGGTGGCGCAGTGGTTAAGAATCCGCCTGCTGATGCAGGGAACATGGGTTCGTGCCCCGGTCTGGGAAGATCCCACATGCCGCAGAGCGGCTGGGCACGTGAGCCATGGCCGCTGAGCCTGCGGTCCGGAGCCTGTGCTCCACAACGGGAGAGACCACAACAGTGAGAGGCCCGCGTACCGCAAAAAAAAAATAATAATAAAAATAAAAAAATAATAAAAAAAATTACTGCTGATTACAAAAAAAAAAAAAAAAAAAAAAAACCCACAAAAAACCTCTGATTAGCCTTTCCCCCCTACACCTGAGTGCCCAGAATCTTTCTTTGCCATAGAATAGCTATTAGCATCTCATATCACAGAACTGGTATTCAGAAAGGCATATATTAGAAAACTCTGTCCCGTCTGGAAGTATGTGCGGGGGTCTTGACTCTCATTTCCTATCCCCAGGGAAGCTGAGAAGAGAGAAAAAAAAAAAAAAAAAAAGAAGAGAAACGAAGGAGCTCTCCTACAAGCACATCTGAGTGGTCCAATGTATTGCTAACATGTAGGAAGAACTCTATTTATGGTTGAGTAGCCAAACATACCGGAAATTAGGAGGCTGCAGCTCCATGATACCTAGATGAAGCACGCTGCACTGACTTATAATGGAACAGTTTGTAATCTGAACCCCACACATGCAAGAGAATGAACCCTTTTTCACTTCCCTCAGGCCCATTGGAAAGACTCGGCTATGAATTGCTTGAAGGTGACCTCGGCAACAGCCAGCCCTCTTCTGGAGGATCACTGGCCCATGGCCACCTTCTCAGCTAGGCACTTCCAGCCCCTGGGTCTGAAGGACCTGTGATTCAGTCCAGGCAAGTCCCTGAGGTGATGTGCAAGAAAAGAAGTGAAAACTGCAGGGAATTAGGAAGATCAACCCCTGTCTTAGTTAGCTACTACTGTGTTAAAAGCCACCCCAGCACTTAGAGGTACAAAGCAATGATTTACTATTGCTCCCAATTTTGAGAGTTGGCTGGTCCCTGCTTATAAGTTTTGTGTTCCTTGTGGTGTCGCTGAGGCCATTTATGTGGCTGCATTTGACAGAGGACTCACCTGGGGCTGGGATATGTAAGGTACCCCTGATCCTCCAGGGTCTCTCACACTATTCCGTAGTCTAGTCTGAACTTTCTCACAGCAGAGAAGCTGGGCCCCAAGAGAAGGGGACTGGGAACTCCCAGTTCTCCTGGGGCCTCAGCTCCGAAGTCCCAGAACAGCATTTGTGATGCATTCTATTGGTCAAGGCAAGTTCCAAGGTCAGTCCAGATTCAGTGGTCCAGACATCACCTCTTGATATGAGAAAAGCATTTCACGTAGGGAGACAGGAGGGCTGTGGATGGTTATTTATGGAGACCATCTAAAACAACATCCAGCATTTCACATTCCACGGCTTCAGTGGGTGGTAAACAGGAAAGGGCCACCACCATCCTTCTTGACAAAGCAGCAAATTCAAAATGCAGTCTTTTTTTATCTAGACCTATATGATCCTTCAGAAAGGTAAAGGAAAAACATTACAGACCCCTACTTGGCTCCAATTAGAACAAACTAAATGAGTATCTAACTCCTTCTACCCTACTATTTTCTAAGGGTAAGTCTTTTTAGGAGGTGACTGGAATCCTGGAGTAACATTAACTCCCTTTACGGACATATTATATTCCCTAGCTACTCAGTAAATTATAAACGAAAATTCTAATTCGATTCATGTTTTCATTCCTCACACACAATCCTTCCTGAGAAGCAAGCAAGTATCCTTCTTATCAACATTCCAACTGACCTCTGAGCCTGGAATTTGCCATATCCAGGAAAGAAAAGCTAACAATTTATTTAACAGTATTATCACCCTCCCTTAAAGAAGCCAGCTTTTCTTTTGCCTCATTCACCACTTGAAGCACAAGGGAAAGCTGAGTGGGCTGGGCAGCTGCCTATGTCCTAACTTCTGAGGGATACTAAGAAGGGGCCCTGTCCAAAAATAATCCTTACAGCTGCCATGACATGATGCCTGAAATTCCACCACAGAGATTCATTTCATTCACTTATGGTGTTGGTTCTCCCGAGATTCAAGGACAGAATGCAAAGACCCTCGGATATGGGAACATATGGGGTCATCATCATACATTAACTTCCCAACCTGCGGTGAATGACTAAGCCAGGGCTTTTGAACAGTGAGGGAAAATGAGGCAGGAGTGGGGGGTCTGTGAGGGCCAGAAAGGTGTGGGTGTCTCCTGTGGACAGGCTGTATGTGCCTGGAGGTCTGAGCACCCCAAGGTAGAGAAAGATAAAGAAACAGGGCACACCTCTCCAATTTCATAATGTTCTGAAGGTTGTTTGTTGGAGGGAAAGAAAAGGCACAGTAGAGAGAAGAGAAGGAGTGGGAGAGGGGAAAAAGGACATATTCCAAAGTTTTCATTTCAAGAATTCTTAAACTAACATTTTTCATCATGATTTTCAGTACCAGGACGAGAAGATATTAAGGAATCAGCGTGCATAGCAAAGAGAGTTAAAAGAAAAACTTCTGGGGCCTCCCTGGTGGCGCAAGTGGTTGAGAGTCCGCCTGCCGATGCAGGGGATACGGGTTCGTGCCCCGGTCTGGGAGGATCCCATATGCCGCGGAGCGGCTGGGCCCGTGAGCCATGGCCGCTGAGCCTGCGCATCCGGAGCCTGCGCGTCCGGAGCCTGTGCTCCGCGACGGGGGAGGCCACAACAGTGAGAGGCCCGCATACCGCAAAAATAAAAAATAAATAAATAAATAAATAAAAAGAAAAACTTCTGAATTAAGCTTTACCCGAGACTGTAAACCAAAAATAGCTCATATTTATACTGTGCGGCCCATGAGTCAGGTTATGTTCTGAGAACCTGACGTATTTTAGTTCACTTGGTCATCACAAAAGTCTTGTGAAGTAGGTGCTTTTATTATCCCCATTTTAGAGATGGGGAAACTGAGGCCAGAAAGTTAGATTAGCTAGTAAATGGTGAAGCCAGAATTTGAACCCAGGCAGTCTGATGGCTAGACCTCAAGGCCTCCACCATTTATCACTGCACTGTGATGCTCACCAAGGACCATTATATACCTGGGTGCTTACATATTCAGAGAACATGCTATAAGGTTAAGATTCTATTTTCAGTACTGGCAAAGAAAATTTTGAATCTGGAGTTAGTTAGTTCTTATTGAATTTACTATTGGTGTTAGAATTTTTATAGTGTGTGCTTCACATTTATAAAATTAAAAGTAGTATTAAATATGTTTCCTTCAAAAATAATACATGGAAACTATTTTTCTAATGTTTATTCAAAGTGACCCAAAATTTATGGTCAGGAAGGCAGTACTGAAAAAAATACTAGAAAAACAAATCTCCATCTCTGAGAAGCACTGTTTCTTCCCTTATTTTCTTAAACCAAAGGATGTGTCATAAAGTTGGACTGACTGATGCTCAGGCATACTTAAGACGCCCCCATGCACCACAGAAGGTGGGATTCTGAGCAGTCTCACCCTGCCCAATGGGTCACGTGGCCTCTCTGCCAGGGCCAGAGCAACTCACCACTGTAGAAACTGAGGACAAGCTCTGAAAACATACCTTTCTCTATTTCTTGTTGGTTAGATATTTGGAAAACTATAAATCCCAGAGATGATATTTAATTTTCACCTACCCATGTTCTCTATTACTCCTCTCACTTTCTTCCACTAATCTTATAAACACACACAAGTTCTCCTTCTCAAGTGGTTGAAGGGATTGGAGGAGTCATTTTGCTGATGTGAGAGAAGAGCTCAAAGCTGCAAGTGAAATCACTATCATAGACTACCATTAAGTGATCTAGCCACTTAGACTAATTTAATAGAAATTGAAGTTAGGTTACAGCCAGAAAAGACAAGAGTATGGCAAATGTACCACCATAAATTCCTATCAGTAAATTCTTAATGCTTGAAAGCACTAAGTCAGTTTAGGAGGCCTACTTACTGAGAAGGAACTGTCATATTTAGTTCCTGGATTTAAGAATCCAGGGAGGGCTTCCCTGGTGGCGCAGTGGTTGAGAGTCCGCCTGCCGATGCAGGGGACACGGGTTCGTGCCCCGGTCCGGGAAGATCCCACGTGCTGCGGAGCAGCTGGGCCCGTGAGCCATGGCCGCTGAGCCTGCACGTCCGGAGCCTGTGCTCCACAACGGGAGAGGCCACAGCAGTGAGAGGCCCACGTACTGCAAAAAAAAAAAAAAAAAAAAAAAAAAATCCAGGGAGATAACTTCCTGCCCTACTCTCTGGCTTTGAGATAACTGAAGTGAATCATACATTAGGAATGAGAAGTGTAGTTTCCAAAAGGATACACTAAAAATGCAATTCAACCAGAGGAAGCAAATTCATCTCCATCTCCTGTACCGTCTCCCCCTAGTGGTGCTCAACCCAGCTCAGTACCATGCTCCTCCCACTAGCAGGCAATTGGAAATACTTGAACTTTCGTGAGTGGTCACAATGATTGAGAGGCACCGCTGGCGCTTAATGAATGGCAGCCAGTGACGCTGTATGTCCTGCAACGTGCCATAGAAGGGTGCTGCACAGTAGAGAATTTCCTAACTGAAATAGCGCAACAGCATCCTTATTGAATACTGCTACTGCTAGACAGCTGCCACCCCATCCCTCAGAGCATCCAGTTTCTGACCTACTGTCTACTTGTCTGGAATTAACAAATTAGCTGTCCGTGTTCGAAAGTCATAGTCTCCTCCTCATTTTTAAATTAAGATGAAAGACTATAATTCACCTCGGCCCTGTGCTGTTGAAAGGGATCAAAGAAATTACTTAAGCGATATGTACATCTGGTGGATAGAGAAGAACAGGAGAAAATCCCTCTTTAAGTACTGGTAAGATCCATGGAATTCTGTGACACGGGAGGACATCAAGTGGTTGGATTTGGAGAAGAGGCAGTAGATGAAGAGAAACAAAGATGTGAGCCAAAGTAGGCTATCACATGTCTTTCCTTCCCAACTTCCCTTTCTCCCCAAATAGTTACTGTGACCACTATCTATAGGCATTGTGTGATGCAGTGGTGAGCAGGAAGTGACATAGTCCTTGGGGGAGACTAACATTAATAAAATAACCACACAAATAAGCTAGTAAATGAGGACTCATGGGATCACCTATGATTGCCAGTTGCACTGGCTCTAGATGCAAAGAGCACCAGATGAATATTACCTGTGTCACATAGTTCCTGGGTTCTGTTATCAGCAAGTTAGTTGGACCAGCCACTAAACTTTGATAGACTCATTTTTTCCTAGGTATGCAAATGCACATTGCTTTGGACAGCAATGTGAGCTCTACGTGGCTAAGAGAGAACCTTGTAGATTTTTCAGATTTTAAGCATTACTCATTTCAGCTCAGGATGAGTCCTCAGGGATGAGTGACCCTACTTCCTGATAGTCTTAATGACCTCCTCCCACAGAGAGGCCATAGCGCTACCAGCAACACAGGTGGTCTTGAGATTCCTCGTGGGGTTTTCAAGAACAGTCAGTATCATTAAACTAATTCCACAAATGCTTACAGAATGCACCTCTGGGCCTTGCTCTGCATAAACGCCCAAGTATGTAAAGATGAGTAAGCAGCAGCTCTTGCCCTTGATGCACTCCAGCTGGAGAAGAAGATATAATCATACACAGCGATGTGTCCAATGAACACTATGGCCAAGTGTCATGGGACCACAGAGGAAGAGGCTGTTTACTCCTGCACTGTGTTCTGAGATAAATCTGTCTGATTCTGAGACAGGCTGGGACCTGGGACCCTTTGCTGCAGTGCTTGCACCTGGACAAATGTCTCCTTGAGCAACAAAACACAAAGAAATTATAAGGGACTAAAAATAACTGCGTGCATGCACAGTTGGGGCAAATTATGGACAACAAGATACAAAGAGACACAAAGCCCAGCTGCTATATCTGAAGAGCTGGGAGCAAAAGCAGGGTACTGTGCATGCCCCTGCACTCAACACCACCAAAGGAGTGGGCAAAACACCTAAGCCACCCCTCCAGTCCCACCCCTGGATGCACCCCTACCCTCACCCCATATAAGGAACCAGTTTGCCTCTCCTTGGAGAGTGAGCAAGGGAACCTGTTGCTTGTCCTGGCTCCCCACTGATGCAGCAGCGGCTCCAAAAAAGCCTTGCCTGAATTTCTTGTCTGGCCTCTGATCAATTTCTATTGATTGGGGAAGGCCAAGAACCCTGGTCGGTATCATTTCCAAAGGAGAATGACTGGAGATGGAGAACCTGACTTTCAGCCTTTCCAGATAGAGATACTCAATGTTGTTTACTTTGGATAGACTATCCCATGACCAAAAGGTCCCTCATTTTTATTGAGTCTGGTTTCTCCACGATGTTTCTTGTCCAAATCTGAGTACATAGTGCTACTTTTTAGGACAATTTAACTCCAGACAATTTAACTCTTCCAGCTCTCATGCAAGGTGTCAAAATTGGAAGCTAGAAAAATACAAGTTCTTTCTTTAAAAAAAAAAACAAAAAAACAAACAAAAAAACACAGTAGAGCAGATTATGTCAAAGGATGTAGTGTTATTTACACACAATATAATGGTTAAGATATTTATAGGTAAAGTATACCCCAAAACCATCTGAAGAGAACATGGGGCAACTTTTAATAAAACGCACATACCGAATAAGGCAGCTGAAGTGGGAAATCAAAAGGCAGGGATGACATCTTGCAAGTTGGGCTGGGAGGTGGGCATTATTAACCACATGTTTGAGATCAAGAATGCAGCACTCAAGAGGTGGGGTGATTCCCACTCCACCACGGCTGCCTCCCAGTCTGCCTTTTGAGGTGATTCCTGTCTCTCATCTGGGGAGCTATGGCTGGTCAAAGTCACCAGCAGCTCTCCTGGAGCAGCTCAGAATGACTGGCCAAGCTGAAATGAGACAATGGGACAACTTCACCAAAATCTGGGAGGTACAATATTACAATTCTGATGCTGATATTTTAGAGGTCATGGAACCATAAATCAATGTAAAACCATCTGATTATCATCCAGGCATAAGAGACTAGTTTTATCAATGCCTATTTTTATTTAGAGGAAATAATATTTGATAAATATGTGTGTCACATTCAGAGGATGAAGCATAACTTTTTTTAATCAACATTTCCAATCAGATATTGTAAGGATAATTGTGCTAATATTATGACTTAGGGTCTTAAGAAAGATATACTCCAAGAACGCACTTCTAACACTCTGGTGAAGCAAAGAGTTCCGTGGTCAGAGAACTGAAGCAATACAACAGAAACTCATAATGCTGCCATCTCTGGGAATATAATTTTAGAGTGGCCCCTCCTCATCCTCTGATCCCCAAGACAATAGAGTTCCACGTTCTAAATACTTCCCCAGTTCACCTGCTCCTTTCCATCCTGATGGCCACATAGGTACTCATGAGGCAGGCTATTCCAAGAATCTCCCACCTCGACCCATCCAATCTTAGTCCCACAAAACCACCAATCATCCTTGACACAATCAAATCTAATCATGTATTCATTCTACTGCTATAAATTATTTAATGAATTTCTAACATTAGATAAAAAGAATGACCTTCTGGCTAGAGGTAATAAAATCTGAACTCCTTAGTTTGACAGCAAGGACTTTAACCACCCACAGTCTATCTTCTCCTCTTTATCCCCATCTGACAGAATCACAGCCCTTTTCCTCAGCTCAGTTCACTTCATGCTTTAAGCAGCCCCCAACACACTCACCCTTCCTCAGACAAGCTCTGTGCTTTTGTGCATCTGTGCTTTTCTATATGCTACTTCCTTCACCAAAAATGCTCTTTTCCACCCTCTGTACCTGGAACTCTCATTCAAAACTCAATTTGCCTGAAATCTTTGGGCAGAATTAGCTACTGCCTCTGTAGTCACCTCTTTCTGCACGCCTATCCTCTTTACACAAGGAGTAAGTAATTGTGAGTGTGCGCTATGTGCCGAGAATATGGTAGTGAACAGAAAAAGAAGAAACCCAGTTCCTGCCATCATGGTGCTTACCTGGAGGGTACAAAGGTTATGAATGTCAGAACTGCTCAAAGTAGTACAGGGGAGGGGCATGTGAGCTTTCAGAATAAATCATAGGTGTAAGTGACTTAGGGAGATCAGGGAAGGCTTTCTTTTTTTTTTTTTTTTTTTTGCGGTATGCGGGCCTCTCACTGTTGTGGCCTCCCCCATTGCGGAGCACAGGCTCCGGACGCGCAGGCTCCGGATGCGCAGGCCCAGCGGCCATGGCTCACGGGCCCAGCCGCTCCGCGGCATATGGGATCCTCCCAGACCGGGGCACGAACCCGTATCCCCTGCATCGGCAGGCGGACTCTCAACCACTTGCGCCACCAGGGAGGCCCAGGGAAGGCTTTCTTAAATTAGAGGTGTTTTAGTTGAAATCTGATGAATACACCAAGCAAAGGCAGGCAGAATTCCACTCACACGAGGGTCTTTTGACCCATTCCAGTCCTTGGACTACTTGTTACCATGCTGCAGCAACACCTGTACAATAATTGAAGGTAAGCATTTAGAAGTTTGGAGCAATTTGACAGAGTCATTTTATATCCCTTGAATAGAATAAAAAGTGAGGCTTTTTTGTGTGTCTTTTTTATTCATTTTAGTTTTCTAGTGTTTCATTTTTATTGTCCTTATAAAAATATCAGTCTGTCAGAAGATATACAGACTGCCAACAAACGCATGAAAGGATGCTCATCATCTTTAATCATTAGAGAAATGCAAATCAAAACTACAATGAGATATCATCTCACACCAGTCAGAATGGCCAGCATCAAAAAATCTAGAAACAATAAATGCTGGAGAGGGTGTGGAGAAAAGGGAACATTCTTGCACTGCTGGTGGGAATGTGAATTGATACAGCCACTATGGAGAACTGTATGGAGGTTCCTTAAAAAACTACAAATAGAACTACCATATGACCCAGCAATCCCACTACTGGGCATATACCCTGAGAAAATCATAATTCAAAAAGAATCATGTACCAAAATGTTCCTAGCAGCCCTATTTACAATAGCCCAGAGATGGAAACAACCTAAGTGTCTATCATCAGATGAATGGATAAAGAAGATATGGCACATATATACAATGGAATATTACTCAGCCATAAAAAGAAACGAAATTAAGCTATTTGTAATGAGGTGGATGGACCTAGAGTCTGTCATACAGAGTGAAGTAAGTCAGAAAGAGAAAGACAAATACTGTATGCTGACACATATATATGGAATTTAAGAAAAAAAAATGTCCTGAAGAACCTAGGGGTAAGACAGGAATAAAGACGCAGACCTACTAGAGAATGGACTTGAGGATATGGGGAGGGGGAAGGGTAAGCTGTGACAAAGCGAAAGAGTGGCATGGACATATATACACTACTAAATGTAAAATAGATAGCTAGTGGGAACAGCCGCATAGCACAGGGAGATCAGCTCGGTGCTTTGTGGCCGCCTGGAGGGGTGGGATAGGGAGGGTGGGAGGGAGACGCAAGGGGGAGGGGATATGGGAACATATGTATAACTGATTCATTTTCTTATAAAGCAGAAACTAACATACCATTGTTAAGCAATTATACTCCAATAAAGATGTAAAAAAAAAAAATCAGTCTGTGATGGGTTAGAAAATTTTAAAAAACAAATCTTTCATCCCAGAGATTTTGAGGAGCACTGCCCCAGTCAGAAGGAAAGTGTGAGAAAAGGGCCCACACTGGGACGAACCATGGCTCTGGACGAAGGCCGTGTAAAGCCCCCAGAGCAGGGTGCACAGTGGAAAAGGAAGCGAGGCTGAGGATGTGGATTCTAAGAGTATCAAGCTCACACATGATGACTTCAGTGGTGATTATTGTTGCAACCAACTAGGGAGAAAGGATGGAATCTGAGCAGATGGGAAGAAGGCCTAGGACTAAGCCCTGAAGAGCTTCAGTCTACAAAGACCATCAGAGGAGGAGGAGCCTATGAAGGAGTCCAAGGGGGAAAAGCCAGAGAGGCTGAGTGACAAGAAGTGTGGAGCCTGAAAAGCCAGGAGAAGAGAGGGTTTCAGGTGGATGGAGTAGTCAACAGGGTTGAATGCAACTGAGAGGACAAGCTGACTGAAAAATGTCCCTGGATAGAGTGACGTAGGAGTCATTGCTGTGCAGAGGCAATCTGGTGGAGAGGTGGGGCAATCCCAAAAGAGTTAAGCAGCAAGGAAGTTGAGGGAAAAGACAGCAAATTGTAGAACAGTAAAAAAGGAAGAGATCGGGTAGCTAGAGGTAGATGTAGGCACAAACTTTTTTTTTTTTTTTTTTTTTTTTTTTGCTTGGGATCATTATTTTTTGTTTTAATAAGGGAAACTTGAGCATTTTTTTAAATGACAGGCTCCTACTGAGAGGGAGAGGTTGAATACAGAAAATAGAGAAAATATAAACAATAGTTTGTTTTCTTGAAAAATGGGTAAGATTGGTACCCAAAGCACGAGGAAGTGAACTGAATCCCCAAAAAGACAGGGTTCTTGAAAGAATGGCCTGTAAAATATGACTAAAGAGGGAAAAAAGAAAGGAGAGAGAAATGGCGAGAATGTAGATGCATCAAGCAATGGACTGAGTTGTCTGTGAGTCTGAAGAACAGTCATTGTGGGAAGGAGCAAACAAGTCAGCCAGAAAGCAAGAGCATCATAATCAGAGAAAGGAATCCTTGATTTAGCAGTTTGTGACGAGAACAGATAGCCCTGTATCTTTCCTGTGTTAGTGATTTCTCTTTGACGTTTTACATTTCTTCTTCAAGCTTGTTGTCTTTAATTTCCTTGAAACTAGAGAAAAGCATCTGACTTCTTATTTTCTAGAAGTCTCCATCTAAGGTGTATCATTCCTTTTTGCTTCTATTCCTTTATTTACATTAAGCCTGGATGCCTACTTGTTCACTTGCTCATATTTGCTGTGTCTTCTAGTGATTCATCATCTCTGCAGCAGTTCCATCCAGGCCAACAACTGCCAAAGAACAGGAGGGGAAGGGTGAAGAGAACGACGAACTGAAGCACTTCCAGTTTTGATTTGGGTTTATTTCCAACACCCAACCAGATTGAATGTGTCTTCTGCCACGAGTCACATCTCCCCACAGTGCTCACACTCTGGGGAGTCAGGAAGTTCACAGCAAAGCCCTGAAAGCCCCAGAAACTGCCGATCAATGTCACGGCTCCCTCTCGCCCTCCTTCCTTAACGCAGTCTCCTTGACTCGAAGCCTAGTCATAAACCAATCTACCTTCCCACCTTGTTATAATGTGGAATTAGACATCTCAGGGATGCTTCTTTTCCACTCCTAGATCTCATCCATCTAATCAAAGAATGATTAGATGGGCCTTTGAGGATTATGCCACTTACTTTTTGAACAGGGATCACAGACTGGCAGCCTACGGATGGAATCCAGCTGGCAGATAATTTTGTTTGGCCCACACAGTTTTTGAAAGATAGGAACATTTCATGTAAAAATCTATTTTTCAGCTACCTTAAAAAAAATAAAAAAAGATGATCTGGCAGTCCTCAACGGCAATTTTTCCTCCATGGCATAATTGGCTGGAACTGAGCTACATTTGTCCTCTTTATATGGGTGTGCCATTTACTTCCCTTCTCCCTATTCCCTGCTGCCTTAAATTCAGCTCCCTTCAGTATGCTGGTCACCTGGCCCCTGTTTTTAGAGGAGCTATGTGGTATTGTTCTAATCATCTTTCCCCGAGTCCACATTACATTCTGTTTGGCAGATCATTTTTATACCTTATTTTGGGGGTTGTGGCTGGGTTTTTTTGTTTTTCTTGTCTTTCAAGGTTATTTTCTTATTTTTTGTTATTTGAGGTTTTTTTGTAGCCACCTTTTCTATTTATTCTTTTTTTATGCATTTAAGTTTCCTCTGTATCTTTTTAAATTTACTTATTTTTTATTTATTTGTTTTTTTTTTTTTTTTTTTTTTTTTTTTTTTTTTTTTTTTTTTTTTTTTTCTGTGGTACGCGGGCTTCTCACTGCTGTGGCCTCTCCCATTGCGGAGCACAGGCTCCGGATGCGCAGGCTCAGCGGCCATGGCGCACGGACGCAGCCGCTCCGCGGCATGTGGGACCCTTCCAAACCGGGGCACGAACCCGTGTCCCCTGCATCGGCAGGCGGACTCCCAACCACTGCGCCACCAGGGAAGCCCTATTTGTTATTTTTAAAAATTTATTTATTTTATTTATTTATTTTTGGCTGCTTTGGATCTTCGTTGCTGCACGGGGGCTTTCTCTAGTTGTGGAGGCAGGGGCTACTCTTCATTGCGGTGCACAGGCTTCTCACTGAGGTGTCTTCTCCAGTTGCTTCACTGCGGAGCACAGGTTCTAGGCACGCAGGCTTTAGTAGCTGCGGCACAGAGGCTTCAGTAGTTGTGTCACATGGGCTCAGTAGTTGTGGTACACGGGCTTAGTTGCTCTGTGGCACGTAGGATCTTCCTAGACCAAGGCTCGAACCTGTGTCCCCTGCATTGGCAGGTGGATTCTTAAGCACTGTGCCACCAGGGAAGTCCCTTCTATTTGTTACTCTGTTTATTATTTTGTATATTTAAAGAGAGGAGAGTATGTAAAAATGTTTTTATATCATCATAAAAATCTGAAGTCTTCCTTACCTGACTTTTTGACATCTTCTACATCTAAAATGGGCAGTTATCAAAACAGACTGCAAAATGTTTGAGCATCAGAAACAATGAAATTGTTGATAAAGTGCTTTAAGCCCTAAAAATGAAGTTACTAAACTATCACATACAAAAAATTCATAATGGTCTTTGGTTTTCATGTTAATCTGGATATGCAAAAAAAATGTAAGTAGCTTTTTTTTAGAAAACACTTAAACATAGTATCAGAGGTGAAGGAAACTTTTGGCAAATATCCATCCCTAGCTGGAGGCAATCCATGGATTGTCTTCAAAATGTATAATAATCCCCTGAGAATTTATAATGCTATACAAGTGGATTTCAGCATTTTTCTTGGGAAAGGAGCTGTATCCTCAGAAATTAAGGAACACTAAGTAGAGTTCAACCCTATCACTTGCCCCTGGGATTAGGATGCAAGCCTTCTCATCCAGTCTCCCTGCCTCCATCAAGCCCATCTGTGGTCAATTCTCCCATAGGGTGGGCAGGGGATTCTTTATAAAACATCAGCTGCTAATGTTCACCTGTTTAACACCTTCCAATGGTTTCACACACACTTAGAGTAAAATCCTTGGCATGGCTTTCAAGGCCCCATAGAATCAGCCACAACCCCACTCTGCCCTTTATGTCCCCCTCCTCACTGCACACCATGCTCACTGACCTCCCTTCTCTTCCTGAACCACCATGTGTGCTCTAGCCATGGGGCTGACTCACTTGCTGTTCCAAATGCCGCTCCCCCAGTTCTTTCATAGCTTGGCTCCTCCTTGTCATCTGGGTCTCAGTTCAAATGTCACCATGCCACAGAAGTCTTCCCTGATTGCCTGATCTAAAAGTATCCTTCAGTCACTATTTGATACATTCTTCTTTTTTAATGATCTTCACAGCACTCATTACCATCTGAAAACATCTTGCTCATTTACCTGTCTCAACCTCTAGCAATACCATCTCCTTGAGAACAGGGACCACGACTTCCTTCACTACTATATTCTCATTGGGTGAATGACTGAATTTTGTGGGTGACAAAGTGGGACTTAGGGAAAATGGCTTATGTGAAGTCCCACAGCTCATGGGAAGCAGAGATCACCATGCAAGCCACATGCCTTGAAATCAATTCAGAACCTTCTTCATAAACCCTTAGTTCAGTAAAAGGGAAATTCTACTAAAAGTTGTTAGAAGGTAATGAAAACTACAGATGAATGCTGTGGGCACCATTTTATTTTGTCAGTCTTAATGAGATTTTTATTTTGTAAGACTGTACAATATTATATATGTATATTATATATACACATTATATATACAATGTTTTTATATATTGACATATACATCCATATCCATATTTGGTAATAAAGTTTTTTCAAAGAAAATGCAATCTCTAATAGATTCTAAAGGTTGCCCACTGATTTCATTAAATTTAATGAGAATTATTTAGGAGCAGTCTAATCAACAGATAGTCATTAAACTGTAGTACATTTACCATTATAACTAAATGCAATGTTCATTAGCTGTATTAATAATATTTATTTTCAAAGAATGGCATCCAATGCTATCATTTACCATTTCACATGGCTCTTCAGCCACTTATAGTAATAAGATTCATAATATATCAATACTAATGCTATTACAGTTAAATGTATATAATTTTTTATCCTCCTAAGAAGTCAAATTTCTAGGGAGTAAATTTTCTTTCTCAGACTCCACCAAATAAGCAAGTAACTGCCAGTGTTGCTAATTGACTAAGTTACTCCTGAATGACTCTGGGGTCAAATGAATCCCTGTAAGCTGGTGGTATGAATCTTCCCTTTGACAAAAATTCAGAGCTGTATTCAAAGCTGAGAACTATGTCATAGCAGTTCACTAGTGTATCAGTAAAAACAACCAAATAAGGTAAAAAAATGAGCTGTTTCAGTGAAGCAAACATGAAAGTTTCCTCTTACAAGAGCCACAAAATATTCTGCTAAAAAGAAAACTGTTAATCTTTCTAGGGACTTCCACCTTTAAAAAAAATGGGCATAGCAGGGACTTCCCCAGTGGTGCAGTGGTTAAGACTTCGCCTTCCAATGCAGGGGGTGCAGATTCAATCCCTGGTTGGGGAGCTAAGATCCCACATGCCTCACAGCCATAAAACCAAAACATAAAACAGAAGCAATATTGTAACAAATTCAATAAAGACTTTAAGAATGGTCCACATCAAAAAAAAAAAAAAAAAAAAAAAAAAAAAAAAGAAAGAAAGAAAGAAAAAAAATGGACGTTGCATCCAGTTTTGGACAATTCATTCCGAGAACAAAGCAGCAGCCTGATTAAAGACTCACAGGGCTGGAAAGGGTTGGTAATCTCAGACTCAAGCAGTGTTTGTCTCTTTATTTGGAGAAGTCCCCTGGGAAGAGAATGGTCAGCCTCTTCACTGTGCCTCTCATGCTTCCAACACAGCAGGAGCTCAAAGGGAGGTTGACTAACCAAGGAACATCCACAGTACAGAAGTGTTCTCATGCCTTAGTGAAGTTTCAACAGTGTTAAACTAAACCCAAAACCACATTTTCTGTTTTCAGTCCAGTTGGAGAAATGGGGAAGGGTATGTAGATTTAGGGAGGAGAGTGTGCACTCAGAAGATTCAGGGTGAGATGCTCCTCTTGAAGCCTTGACTCTCAATAAAGCTTCCCCATGGAAAGGCAAAACCACAGAGGCAGGAGCTATGAAGTCGAGGCAAAACTTGAAAAATAAGCATTCAGGAACATCACTCTGTGTTCCTGGATTGCAATCAGGGGACAATACAATCTTTAGGACTTGAAAAAAATCTTCTCTTTTTGGACCATAAACCAATTAAGTCAATGAGGTTGTTAGCCTGAGAAATCAGCCCTGATATTTCTAATTTTGAATATTTTATTTTAAAAAGGGAAAGTTTTCTAGTCCCAGCTGCAGACATCATTGTAAACCAGGTGTCCTGAATTTAGCCAGTTAACCGCTCTATGCCACGTCCTTTCTCAACAAACTGAAACCTACTTTGTTTTATGTAATAATTCCATGTGGACCTGGAGAAATATCCTGGAAATGGAGTGAGTTTGCAAGTATGTGAGAGAAAGGAAGAGTTTTGGTAAGGGATTACATAAACCCAGGGATAACCTGACTCCAACGTACTAATGCTCTAAATAGCAGCAGAGGCCAGGTTATCTGATGTGTGAACACTATCACCAGAATTATTAAACATCAGTAGGGTTCACTGTGTGTAAAGTAGGACTTCCCCATCATTCGATTGAGCTATTTTTCTGTTCAAAAACCTTCAATGACACCAACACCCTACCAGAGTCAAATCTGTCTTCCAAGGCCCCTCTGAACCTGCTGGTCCATACAATCAGATCCATCACACTCTGCTCCTGGAGACATGACTTCCACTCCAGGGTGGCTGGCTGCCTTTGTCCTACAAACTCTCCAATATTATTTCCTCATCCCATACTTTTTTTTTTTTTCATATAAAACATCCTCTTTCCAAATCCAGATAAGTACTTTCCTTGACAATCCCAAACTTTAATGATTCTTCTGTAACGGAATTCCTTTCCCATCAGGCACCATACTATTTGGTCTACATTTCACATTCTTCTCTATAACTAAAATAAAAATTCCATGAACATAGGATTCAATATCCCCTATTTTCATAAAGAAAAGTATCTTGGCATAATTTAGTGAGTTGTTAATAAATCTGGGCTATTTATTGTCCTTATTTCTGACTGTTACTACATATGCCAAATCCCGTGATAATAAATACAAATTCATTAAAAATGTTATCGGCAAATTTGTCAAAGCTTGATTAATGGTCCACCTAATTATAATATTAAAGTAACATGGTCAAAAACTAAGCTAATTTATGAACTGTATTTTTAACAACAATCATTCTTATAATAATAATGCTTGTACCCCTTCACTCCCATGGCATTTGAATTTAAACCCTCTACTTGCTACCATGTAGGTTAACTGTCATATATAAGTACAAGAAAACCTGGGAAACCCGTTAGAAAAGCCTAAAAGAAATCTTTTCTCCAAACTTTAAGTCAGCCAGCAGAATTCCCAAGCCAGAAGGCAAGAGGGAAGTGTATTTTTTATCTCTCTCAGAACCTGAGAGTCTCAGTTCCCTGTCTTCTTTTACTCTCTAGTTTCAAAATTCATCATTTGAAAGCAGTTGGGTGTAACAGAGAGAATCCAAAAGGACTCTGGCAGCTTCCTTACCTCTTTCTCCAGTTAGTGCTGTGTGGAAAGGGATGAAATGAGAATTTCTTTATTTTTGAAGAATAGCCTTTTCAAGAGCTCTTGACAGGTACAGCTAACTGTGGCTGGTACCTGCAGCTGGTTGATCACTTTCCCCGCAACAGGAGAGGGGGCAGAAAAGGGGATACCTGATCAGATAGCTTTCCTCTGACTTGTGGAGTATCTGCCCTGGGAAGGCAGAGGCTCAAGGTCACACCACTTGAGCAACACATGAAAAGGAGAGGGCTGACTTAGCAGCTTTCTTGCAGAATACAGAGACAACATTACCTAAGGACACAAAGTCCCTCAGAAGCAAAGTTAAATTCAGGGTCCAGTTCAACGATTTTGCTTTAGATTGGTCTTAATGAGTGAAAAATACATGTTCAGTGAGTGAAGTTTTTAACGGAGGAGTTGTAAAAGGCCTGCTTGCTCACCAACACATCTCCTTAGACAATAACTTGAAATTCTCAACTTTATAGTTATACTTTTGTTTGGAATATTATTTCCAGGAAGCCATGTTTAAAATGCAACTGCAATCCAGATATTAGATGAGAATCCTCCCCATACCAACTCTCCTTAAACCTGGGTGGGATTAGCTTTAATGCAGCCAGAAGAAAAGCAATGTTCTCCTAAAGATTTCTATTAATACTCAAAGGGATTCGATCCTTCTAGCTTTATCTGCCTCATGGCCTGTAGCTAAACCTCCCCTCCACCTCCAACAACAGTTTTCATGTGATTTTAATGATTTATGAAAACACCCATACACAATCCATTCACCAAGCACTTTGAAATTCGGTCAACTTTCACTTGAAGACTTGGGTGACATCACAGAGCACAGAGTCTTCTATTACCTTGTCTCCAGCCCTACTCTTCCTTTCCACCACCTCCACCGCTTCTTTCTCTCTCTGAATTCTTCCCTTTTTCTCTCTCTTTCTCTGGAATAAAACAAATGGCTCCTCTTTTCTTAGTCATAGCTGCTTCCTGAGTACTTTGTGTGGCTTAAACATGCTCTTGGGGTTATACTTTGTTTCCAAGCAAAATATGCAAGTATTTCTTTCAAACTCTAGGCTTCCTCTAGCAGGAATTCTAGTCATTATTTCGTTCACCTCTTCACCTTCACAGCCTGTGCTAAAGTAAACCACTGATATTGACACCTTTGTTGATAAAAATCAGTAAAGAAGAGGAGAGTTGAAGGCAATGGGAGCCTGAGCGTTCATAGAAGAGACAGCTAAGTAAAACACCCCCAACCCAGAGTCTGGGAAAGCTGTGACAGGGTCCTGGAAACACTGTTGGCAAGCCACCAGAAGCCAAATCCCACCTGCTTCTCAGTTTCACCATTGGATGGTCCTAATTAAGATCCTTAACTTTCTTACATAACATTCAGTCGGTTTTGCACCCTGGTTTTTTAGAAAGGAAAACTCTGCCACTCAGTAGAAAGCCAGTACATCTAACAACATCCTCAGCATCTAAGTGAAATAACAGAAATAATTTTCCTAGTTACTTGTGTTCATTTGTGGAGCCTCAAAGCCATTTACAACCTAGCCCCTACCTACCCAAATTCCAGCCACAAAAGCCATAGTACTTCATGAATCAGCCACCCTACACTAACATTGATCTCTCCAACACCACCTGCTGTCTTGTGGCTCCCTGCCTTCACTGTGCTGGGCTTCTACCTGAACCATCCTTTCCTTCTGCCTAGCCTCCAAAACTGAAATCAAGTGTCTCTTTTCCTGAGAAGGCTTTCCCTGATTCAGCACCCCTCTGTGGTGGTTTTGACTCCTCCAACTACCTATATATATATATTTTCCTAGCTTTGTGCTTTTCCCATGGCATTAGAATTATTTGTTTACATGTCCTTCTCCACCACTAAAGGGTGTTGCCCTTGAAAGCATGGCTACCATGTTACTCATCTCCACATCCCCAATGCCTAATGCAGACTCTTCCATAGAAAGTATCGGATAAATCTTAACTACATGTACTCTCCCATCTTCATAAGCTTTTTGAAAAAGAACAGCATTTAATATTTTGCAGTTCCCAATCCACCCAGTTATATTTGTAAATCACTTTTAAATTATTATAGTATCATATAAGATGTCAGAGAATTAAAGCAAGACTCCAAGGACACTAATCACAAGTGCACAGTCCAGCAGAAGACAGCTTCATTTAATCTGAGAGGCCATATTCCAGAGGTAGCTTTCCATCCCTATCTCAGTCAACACCACAGACTTTTTTCATTAGCATAAGCAATTTCAATATTACATTTATATTGGTGAAAATAGCGATATTAAGACTTGTTAGGCAATACCATCAAAATGGCAGAATAGGAGTCTCCTACCAACTTTCCCCCAAAGAACATCAATTTTGACAATCATCCATGGATAAAAGTGCCTCTGTGGAAGCCTATGAGTCCAATGGAGAAGTTCCAGCACACCGTTGGAACAATAAGAACAGCAAATTATCCAACACCAGATTCACTGAAGAGAGTCAGAAGAATGGTTTCACTTTATTCTTGTCATCTCTCCCCTAAGGTAGAACAGCTCAGTGCCACGAGAAACCTTCTCAACCCATGATTCCTCCCATTGGGGGTGAGAGCATGTGAGTGAGCCCTCAGCTTCCCCAGCTGTGCAGGATGCTGCCAAAGAGGGCCATTTCTTTCTCACTCCATTCCAAATACTGAAGTGTACTGTGTCACTGGGTAAGAGTGCAGAGAGTGACTAGGAGAACAGCAACCAGGGTTCTTGGAGGACATTCAAACGGACACAGACCCTACAAACCACAGACTCCATTAGGAAGCTCATCCACAAACCATTGGGGATGCCTTGCCTACAAGTCTGACCAACTGGCCCAGTGACATTCCCAATACTCCACATTACTAACCCATACACACCCCTACCCTGTGGCCAGCTCCCTGTGCATGTCCCCAAGGGCAGTGAGAGCTAGTGAGCACACACAGAAAGCTGATCTGACTCTACAGGTTTGGGAGAAAGCACACAAACTTGAGTATTCAGTACTACCCTCAAGAAAGCTAACAGGAGGTTGTCAGCAAGTGGTCTGGCTCTGCAGGATCAAAGGAAGACAGACGATCTTAAGAATTCCACACCAAAGGGAACAAGAAATGCAGAGCAGTAGTATCCACAGAAAAGATCTGAGAAAGCCTCAGAATCCCTAACAGAGCTGACAGAAGGTATTTCTCTCTTGTAGCCCACGAGTAAAGACTAGAGGAGGTGACTGCTTCTTCAAATACAAAGACAACAAAGCAAGACTTCAAGGAACATGAAAAATCAAGGAAACATGATACCAGCAAAGGAACACAATTTTGCAGTAACCGACTCCAAAGAAATGGAGATCTGTAATTTGCCTGATACAGAATTCAGAATAGTCGTTTTAAGGAAGCTCAGTGAGCTATAAGAAAACACTTAAAGCAAATCAACAAAATCAGGAAAACAATACACAAACAAAACAGCATTTAAAAGAAAAAAGAAATTGTAAGACCCTAACAAACTCTGAAGCTGAACAAAACAATGAAGAGAATGAAAAATGCAATAGAGAGCACCAACATCAGATTGGATCAAGTAGAATAAAGAATCTGGAAAGCAGAAGACAGTTCATTTGAAATTATCTAGCCAGAGGATAGCAAAGAAAAAAAAGAATGACAGAGAATCAAGAATATGTGAAATTTGGAATACCATTAAGATAAACAACCAGAAGTTGCTTGGAGTCCCAGAAGAAAAGAGAGGGAAAGGGGGCAAAAGATTATTTAAAGAAATAATGGCTGAGAATGTCTAAAATCCGGGGAGAGATTTGGACATTCATGTCAGAAAGCTCCTAAGTCCCCCCAGAATTTCAACTCAAAATATGTTTTCCAAGGCACTCTATGATTAAACCAACTAAAATCAAGACAAAGAGAGAATTTTTAAAGCAGCAAGATAAAGAAAATTCTTCACATACAAGGGAAACCCCATAAGGCAGAAACTTTTTAGGCCAGGGGAGAGTGGGATGATCTATTCAAACTGCTAAAAGAAAATAAACTGCCAACAAAGAATACTTTACCTAGTAAAGTTGTCCTTCAGAAATGAAGAATAGATAAAGACTCTCCCAGGCAAACAAAAGCTGAGGGAGTTTGGCAGCAGTAGACCTGATTTACAAGATATGCAGAAGAGAGTTATTTGAGGTACAATGAAAGGATGATAAGTAGCAAAAAAAGATTTTTTACTGGTAAAGGTAAGCATGTAGTCAAACTCAGAATACACTAATACCACAATATGGTCATGTGTTAACCACTTAATTCTAGTATAAAGGTTAAAGGACAAGAGTATTAAAAAACAGTAATTTGTTAATGGATACCCAATATAAAAAGATGTAAATTTTGACATTTTCTTGCTTCATTGCCTGATTAGAACCTCCAGTATATCTTGCTCTTTTCTTGACATTTTAAATTATGTATTGATAGCCAGTCTATCTCCATTTCAATCTACTTCTATTTCAATCTACCTGCTTAGGACACTCCTAACAAAATTGATGCTTGGGAATCATGAAATAAGCTAACTCGTAAAAGGTAGGGAATCAGCTTCTAGGCAATAATGTTAGAATACATTGTTCTGTGCCTGTATTGTCCTTCGCCACCCTACTAGATCCTTAATCACATCTTCTGTAGAGTTGGGGGATCCAGCTAAATAGTATCTAACACAGTGAACGAGTGAGTGACTTTGACCTCAGTCTAACTTGGTAGGAAACCCTGCAGTGTGCTCTCTGTACAGCAGCAGCTTGGGCAGGCTGTGGGAAGAAACTGCTCTAGGGTCCATATTCATTGAGGTTACTGGTGTGGCCTCTCTTGTGTTCACTCTGTGGTGCTCAGCACTCTTAACATATTTAATAAATGTTAATATTCATAACAACTCTCCCATGTATGATACCTAGGGAAGGATGAAGATCAAGGAAATTAGACTGTCACTGAAGGAATGCATTGATTTTAATCAATTATGCCAGGATATAATTGCCTCATAAGCCTCTTATGCTCCTATGGAACAGAAAAGGCTTTGACTCATTGGACTCACTTGAAAATCCCTGTTGTGACTTGTTAAAGCCAGGGTACTCTTGCTTAACAAGAGAGCTGGGTTACCTAGGACATTTTCAAGTTAAGCCCTATGTAGGCATTGACATTTTCCTCTTTTTTTCCAGTTTTTTTTCACCTGGATCTGCAGAAAGAGACTGTGGGAGTTTGAGCAGGAAATAGAGTAATATGGTCCATGTAAGTACTGTGGGTTTTACTTAGTAACTTGATGGCAACCTGAGTGAGCTGGAAGTTCTGAGTTTTCATTTCCTTCCAAAACTATGTTGCTGATTTCACCCGGATCTCGAGTTTCAATTTACCCTTTTCATGAAGCTTCAATTCTATGGCTCAAATGATTATTCCAAAATGACCTTAGACAACTTGATCAAGCACAACTTTTAGATTATTTTGGCAAATCAGATGATCTTACAAAAGTCTTAGGTGGATGAGGGTTAGCTCTTTCCCAACAACTTTGCTACCAGGTTACAAAGAAAGTATAGAACTAAATATTCATGATTTTGGATTAGCCAAAGCCTTCTTAATTATGAAACCAAAAGCATAAGCAACAATAAGAAAGTTTATACTGGGCTTCATCAATACTCAAAAATTTTGTACTTCAAAGGATACCATGAAGAAAGTGAAAAGAAAACCCATAGAATAGGAAAAATATTTGGAAATCATTTATCTGATGATTGACTTGTATCTAGGATATACAAAGAATGCTCATAAATCAATAATAAAAAGACAAATAATGCAAATTTAAGTGATCTGAATGGTCATTTCTCCAAAGATATACAAACGGTCAATAAGCATATGAAAAGATTCTCAACATCATTCACCACTAGGGAAATGCAAAGCAACACAAAACAAGATACCTCTTCACACCCACTAGGAGCCAGCAACAGTGTTGGGAAAACATTTTTATTTGAAAGAAACCATGCTTGATAGATGAAGCTCTTTATCAAAAAGGGAAGCGTTGAGAATTCTCTGGCCATTGTTCCTAAAAACTATGCATGTTTATGTATGTTTAAAGTCCGTAAACGTAATAGAAATTATTCTACTTGAGTGTTTTCAAAAACACCCTGAAATCAACAGTGATGCATTACATGTAGAAAGATTTTAAAATTATATAGACACTCACTTTCAATCACATTTCTTTCCAATCATGAAAGTAAAATACTGACGATCACCCTTTCACTTTGGATGGATTTCTCCTGAGTAAGAGTTGATGCTGCTGCTACTTGGTTTTCTCAGAGTATAATACATGTCTCTTTGTGGGTTTCTTGACATAGCTTGTTCCTCCAAGAATCTTGTTTGTAATAAATTAGCTGTTACAATATGAAGGTCTAACCACCTACATTTCCTGTAATATTGTCTAAATGCAGAGAATATGTTGTTTCTTCTCAATTATATCTGCTTCCCTATGATAACTGAAAATCAGCAAAGACTCAGAAAATATCCTTCTTTTTTTTTTTTTTTTTTTTTGCGGTATGCGGGCCTCTCACTGTTGTGGCCTCCCCCGTTGCGGAGCACAGGCTCCGGACGCGCAGGCTCCGGACGCGCAGGCTCAGCGGCCATGACTCACGGGCCCAGCCGCTCCGTGGCATATGGGATCCTCCCAGACCGGGGCACGAACCCGTATCCCCTGCATCGGCAGGCGGACTCTCAACCACTTGCGCCACCAGGGAGGCCCAGAAAATATCCTTCTTGAAAAGATTCACTTGAACATGGTTTTTTTTTTTTTTTTTTTTTTACGGTTGCTTTTTTTTTTTTTTCCTTTTTTTTTTTTTATTAGTTTCTGCTTTATAACAAAGTGAATCAGTCATACATATACATCTGTTCCCACATCCCCTCCCTCATGCATCTCCCTCCCTCCCACCCTCCCCATCCCTCCCCTCCAGGCAGTCACAAAGCACCGAGCTGATCTCCCTGTGCTCTGCGGCTGCTTCCCACTATCTATCTACCCTACGTTTGGTAGTGTATATATGTCCATGCCTCTCTTTCGCTTTGTCACAGCTTACCCTTCCCCCTCCCCATATCCTCAAGTCCATTCTCAAGTAGGTCTGTGTCTTTATTCCCATTTTACCCGTAGGTTCTTCATGACATTTTTTTTCTTATATTCCATATATATGTGTTAGCATACGGTATTTGTCTTTCTCTTTCTGACTTACTTCACTCTGTATGACAGACTCTAGGTCTATCCACCTCATTACAAATAGCTCAGTTTCGTTTCTTTTTATGGCTGAGTAATATTCCATTGTATATATGTGCCACATCTTCTTTATCCATTCATCCGATGATGGACACTTAGGTTGTTTCCAGCTCCGGGCTATTGTGAATAGAGCTGCAATGAACATTTTGGTACATGTCTCTTTTTGAATTATGGTTTTCTCAGGGTATATGCCTAGTAGTGGGATTGCTGGATCATATGGTAGTTCTATTTTTAGTTTTTTAAGGAACCTCCATACTGTTCTCCATAGTGGCTGTACCAATTCACATTCCCACCAGCAGTGCAAGAGTGTTCCCTTTTCTCCACACCCTCTCCAGCATTTATTGTTTCTAGATTTCTTGATGATGGCCATTCTGACTGGTGTGAGATGATATCTCATTGTAGTTTTGATTTGCATTTCTCTAATGATTAATGATGTTGAGCATTCTTTCATGTGTTTGTTGGCAGTCTGTATATCTTCTTTGGAGAAATGCCTATTTAAGTCTTCTGCCCATTTTTGGATTGGGTTGTTTGTTTTTTTGCTATTGAGCTACATGAGCTGTTTATAAATTTTGGAGATTAATCCTTTGTCAGTTGCTTCATTTGCAAATATTTTCTCCCATTCTGAGGGTTGTCTTTTGGTCTTGTTTATGGTTTCCTTTGCTGTGCAAAAGCTTTGAAGTTTCATTAGGTCCCATGTGTTTATCTTTGTTTTTATTTCCATTTCTCTAGGAGGTGGGTCCAAAAGGATCTTGCTGTGATTTATGTCATAGAGTGTTCTACCTATGTTTTCCTCTAAGAGTTTGATAGTTTCTGGCCTTACATTTAAGTCTTTAATCCATTTTGAGCTTATTTTTGTGTATGGTGTTAGGGAATGATCTAATCTCATACTTTTACATGTCCCTGTCCAGTTTTCCCAGCACCACTTATTGAAGAGGCTGTCCTTTCTCCACTGTACATTCCTGCCTCCTTTATCAAAGATAAGTTGGCCATATGTGCGTGGGTTTATCTCTGGGCTTTCTATCCTGATCCACTGATCTATCTTTCTGTTTTTATGCCAGTACCACACTGTCTTAATTACTGTAGCTTTGTAGTATAGTCTGAAGTCAGGGAGCCTGATTCCTCCAGCTCCTTTTTTTGTTCTCAAGATTGCTTTGGCTATTCGGGGTCTTTTGTTTTTCCAAACAAATTTTGAAATTTTTTGTTCTAGTTCTGTGAAAAATGCCAGTGGTAGTTTGATAGGGATTGTATTGAATCTGTAGATTGCTTTGGGTAGTAGAGTCATTTTCACAATATTGATTCTTCCAATCCAGGAGCATGGTATATCTCTCCATCTGTTTGTATCATCTTTAATTTCTTTCATCAGTGTCTTATAATTTTCTGCAAACAGGTCTTTTGTCTCCTTAGGTAGGTTTATTCCTAGATATTTTATTCTTTTTGTTGCAATGGTAAATGGGAGTGTTTTCTTGATTTCATTTTCAGATTTTTCATCATTAGTGTACAGGAATGCCAGAGATTTCTGTACATTAATTTTGTAACCTGCTACTTTACCAAATTCATTGATTAGCTCTAGTAGTTTTTCGGTAGCATCTTTAGGATTCTCTATGTATAGTATCATGTCATCTGCAAACAATGACAGCTTTACTTCTTCTTTTCCGATTTGGATTCCTTTTATTTCCTTTTCTTCTCTGATTGCTGTGGCTAAAACTTCCAAAACTAGGTTGAATAAGAGTGGTGAGAGTCGGCAGCCTTGTCTTGTTCCTGATCTTAGTGGAAATGGTTTCAGTTTCTCACCATTGAGGACAATGTTGGCTGTGGGTTTGTCATATATGGCCTTTATTATGTTGAGGAAAGATCCCTCTATGCCTACTTTCTGCAGGGTTTTTATCATAAAAGGGTGTTGAATTTTGTCGAAAGCTTTCTCTGCATCTATTGAGATGATCATATGGTTTTTCTCCTTCAACTTGTTAATATGGTGTATCACATTGATTGATTTGCGTATATTGAAGAATCCTTGCATTCCTGGAATAAACCCCACTTGATCATGGTGTATGATCCTTTTAATGTGCTGTTGGATTCTGTTTGCTAGTATTTTGTTGAGGATTTTTGCATCTATGTTCATCAGTGATATTGGCCTGTAGTTTTCTTTCTTTGTGACATCCTTGCCTGGTTTTGGTATCAAGGTGATGGTGGCCTCGTAGAATGAGTTTGGGAGTGTTCCTTCCTCTGAAATTGTTTGGAAGAGTTTGAGAAGGATGGGTGTTAGCTCTTCTCTAAATGTTTGATAGAATTCGCCTGTGAAGCCATCTGGTCCTGGGCTTTTGTTTGATGGAAGATTTTTAATCACAGTTTCAATTTCAGTGCTTGTGATTGGTCTATTCATATTTTCTATTTCTTCCTGAGTCAGTCTTGGCAGGTTGTGCATTTCTAAGAATTTGTCTATTTCTTCCAGGTTGTCCATTTTATTGGCATAGAGTTGCTTGTAGTAATCTCTCATGATCTTTTGTATTTCTGCAGTGTCAGTTGTTACTTCTCCTTTTTCATTTCTAATTCTATTGATTTGAGTCTTCTCCCTTCTTTTCTTGATGAGTCTGGCTAATGGTTTATCAATTTTGTTTATCTTCTCAAAGAACCAGCTTTTAGTTTGGTTGATCTTTGCTATCGTTTCCTTCATTTCTTTTTCATTTATTTCTGATCTGATCTTTATGATTTCTTTCCTTCTGCTAGCTTTGGGGGTTTTTTGTTCTTCTTTCTCTAATTGCTTTAGGTGCAGGGTCAGGTTGTTTGCTCGAAATGTTTCCTGTTTCTTAAGGTGGGATTGTATTGCTATAAACTTCCCCCTTAGAACTGCTTTTGCTGCATCCCATAGGTTTTGGGTTGTCGTGTCTCCATTGTCATTTGTTTCTAGGTATTTTTTAATTTCCTCTTTGATTTCTTCAGTGATCACTTCGTTATTGAGTAGTGTATTGTTTAGCCTCCATGTGTTTGTATTTTTTACAGATCTTTTCCTGTAATTGATGTCTAGTCTCATAGCATTGTGGTCGGAAAAGATACTTGATACAATTTCAATTTTCTTAAATTTACCAAGGCTTGATTTGTGACCCAAGATATGATCTATCCTGGAGAATGTTCCATGAGCACTTGAGAAAAATGTGTATTCTGTTGTTTTTGGATGGAATGTCCTATAAATATCAACTAAGTCCATCTTGTTTAATGTATCATTTAAAGCTTGTGTTTCCTTATTTATTTTCATTTTGGATGATCTGTCCATTGGTGAAAGTGGGGTGTTAAAGTCCCCTACTATGATTGTGTTACTGTCGATTTCCCCTTTTATGGCTGTTAGTATTTGCCTTATGTATTGAGGTGCTCCTATGTTGGGTGCATAAATATTTACAATTGTTATATCTTCTTCTTGGATCGATCCCTTGATCATTATGTAGTGTCCTTCTTTGTCTCTTCTAATAGTCTTTATTTTAAAGTCTATTTTGTCTGATATAAGAATTGCTACTCCAGCTTTCTTTTGATTTCCATTTGCATGGAATATCTTTTTCCATCCCCTTACTTTCAATCTGTATGTGTCTTTAGGTCTGAAGTGGGTCTCTTGTAGACAGCATATATATGGGTCTTGTTTTTGTATCCATTCAGCCACTCTGTGTCTTTTGGTGGGAGCATTTAGTCCATTTACATTTAAGGTAATTATTGATATGTATGTTCCTATTCCCATTTCCTTAATTGCTTTGGGTTCGTTATTGTAGGTATATTCCTTCTGCTGTGTTTCTTGCCTAGAGAAGTTCCTTTAGCATTTGTTGTAAAGCTGGTTTGGTGGTGCTGAACTCTCTCAGCTTTTGCTTGTCTGTAAAGGTTTTAATTTCTCCATCAAATCTGAACGAGATCCTTGCTGGGTAGAGTAATCTTGGCTGCAGGTTTCTCTCCTTCATCACTTTAATTATGTCCTGCCACTCCCTTCTGGCTTGTAGAGTTTCTGCTGAGAGATCAGCTGTTAACCTGATGGGGATTCCCTTGTGTGTTATTTGTTGTTTTTCCCTTGCTGCTTTTAATATGATTTCTTTGTGTTTAATTTTTGACAGTTTGATTAATATGTGTCTTGGTGTATTTCTCCTTGGATTTATTCTGTATGGGATTCTCTGTGCCTCCTGGACTTGATTAACTATTTCCTTTCCCATATTGGGGAAGTTTTCAACTATAATCTCTTCAAATATTTTCTCAGTCCCTTTCTTTTTCTCTTCTTCTTCTGGAACCCCTATAATTCGAATGTTGGTGCGTTTAATGTTGTCCCAGAGGTCTCTGAGACTGTCCTCTGTTCTTTTCATTCTTTTTTCTTTATTTTGCTCTGCATCAGTTATTTCCACTATTTTATCTTCCACCTCACTTATCGGTTCTTCTGCCTCAGTTATTCTGCTATTGATCCCATCTAGAGTATTTTTTATTTCATGTATTGTGTTTTTAATCGATGCTTGATTCATCTTTAGTTCTTCTAGGTCCTTGTTAACTGTTTCTTGCATTTTGTCTATTCTATTTCCAAGATTTTGGATCATCTTTACCATCATTATTCTGAATTCTTTTTCAGGTAGACTGCCTATTACCTCTTCATTTGTTAGGTCTGGTAGGTTTTTATCTTGCTCCTTCACCTGCTGTGTGTTTTTCTGTCTTCTCATTTTACTTATGTTACTGTGTTTGGGGTCTCCTTTTTGCAGGCTGCAGATTCGTAGTTCCCTTTGTTTTTCGTGTCTGACCCCAGTGGCTAAGGTTGTTTCAGTAGGTTGTATAGGCTTCCTGGTGGGGGGGACTAATGCCTGTGTTCTGATGGTTGAGGCTCGATCTTGTCTTTCTGGTGGACAGGTCCACGTCTGGTGGTGTGTTTTGGGGTGCCTATGGCCTTATTATGTTTTTAGGTAGCTTCTCTGCTAATGGGTGGGGTTGTGTTCCTGCCTTGCTAGTTGCTTGGCATAGGGTGACCAGCACTGTAGCTTGCTGGTCGTTGACTGAAGCTGGGTGCTGGTGTTGGGATGGAGATCTCTGGGAGATTTTCGCTGCTTGATATTATGTGGAGCTGGGAGGTCTCTTGTGGACCCGTGTCCTGAAGTTGGCTCTCCCACTTCAGAGGCACAGCACTGGCTCCTGGCTGCAGCACCAAGAGCCTTTCATCCACCCAGCTCAGAATAACAGGGAGAAAAAGCAGAAAGAAAGAATTAGTAGAAGAAAGAAAGAGAGAGGGAAAGAAAGGAAGAAGGGAAGAAAGGAAGGAAGGAAGGAAGAAAGAAAGAAAGGAGGGAGGGAGTGAGGAAGGATGGAAAGAAAGAAGGAAAGAAAGGAGGGAGGGAGGGAGCAATGAAAGCAAAAGGAAGAGTGAATGGAAGAACGGAGGGAGGGAGGGAGGAAGGAAAGAAAGAAAGAAAGACAGGAGGGAGGGAGGGAGGAAGGAAAGAAAAAGAAAGTGGAAAGAAGAAGGGTGGGAGGGAGGGAGGAAAGAAAAAGAAAGAAGGAAAGGAAGAGCAGAGGGAGGGAGGGAGGAAGGGAAGGTAGGAAAAAAAGAAAGAGCAGGTAAAGTAAAATAGAATAAAGTATGAAATATAGTAGCGTTATTAAAATTAGAAAGTAATTATTGAAAAACAAACAAACAAACAAAAAAAACGGACCGATAGAACCCTGGGACATATGGTGGAAGCAAAGCTATACAGAGAGAATCTTACACAGAAGATTACACATACACATTCACAAAAAGAGAGCAGGGGGAAAAATCAAAAATCTTGCTCTCCAAGCCCACCTCCTCAATTTGGGATAATTCGTTGTAAAAAGAGGAAAAGGGCAAGACGTCTGAAATCTTGCTCTCTAAGTCCACCTCCTTACTTTGGAATAATTCGTTGTAAAAAGAGGAAAAGGGGGGAAAGTCTTAAATCTTGTCCTCAAAGTCCACTTCCTCAATTTGGGATGATTCGCTGTCCATTCATGCACTCCACAGACGCAGGGCACATCAAATGGACCGTGGAGCTTTAATCCGCTGCCTCCGAGGCTGCACAGAGAGATTTCCCTGACTCTGCTCTCACAGCTCCCGGGTCTCAGCCTTGGACCTGGCCCCGCCTCTGTGCGTAGGTCACCGGAGGGCGTCCGTTCTTCGCTCAGACAGGACGGGTTTAACGGAGCCGCTGATTCGGGGGCTCTGGCTCACTCATGCAGAGGGGAGGGAGGGGTGCACAGTGTGGGGCGGGCCTGCGGCGGCAGAGGCCGGCGTGACGTTGCAGCTGCCCGTGGTGCTCCGTGCGCTTTCCCGGGAAAGCCGTCCCCGGGTCTCGGGACCCAGGCAGTGGCGGGGTGCACAGGTCCCCCGGAAGGCGGGGCGGACAGTGACCCGCGCTCGCACACAGGCCCCGCGGCTGCGGCGGCAGCGGGCGGCGGCAGGCGGCGGCGTTGGCGGGCCGCGAGGGCGGCGGGCGGCGGCGGGCGGCGGCGGGCGGCAGCGGCAGGCCGCGGCGGCGTTGGCGGCGGCGTTGGCGGCGGCGGCGGGCCGCGGCGGCGTTGGCGGCGGCGGCGGCGGGCCGCGGCGGCGGCGGGCGGCGGCGGGCCGCGGCGGCGGTGGGCGGCGACGGGCGGTGGGCGGCGGCGGGCGGCGGCGGCGGCCCACGCCCGTCTCCGAGGTCCATGCCTTACCCGCGGCTCGCGCCTGTCTCCGACGCTTCCCTAAGCAGCCCTTTTAATGCCCTCTCCTCGCACACCAGGAAACGAAAGTGAAAGTGAAAAAAGACTCTTGCCTCTTAAGCAACTCCAGACCCTTTCCCCGGAATCCCTCCGGGCTAGCCGTGGTGCACTAACCCCTTCAGGCTCTCTTCCTGCCGCCAGCCCCAGTCCTCTCCCTGCGCTCCGACTGAAAGCCGATACCCTGAACATGGTTTTAAGAATACAAATTCATTGGGTATTTAAGATGGCATTCTGTTAACCTTTAATTAGCAATATTCACTATAGAATATAATTTCAAATTTC